>NW_018745125.1:0-34906 GCF_001683475.1 Chenopodium quinoa
AACTATAACCCTATTCTTTAAGAGTTTTACAGAATAGGAATCGGTAAACATAACTGGTAAAATTAGTTTGAAAGTAAAGAACAATTTTGATGTTTAAAAATCACCTTAGATTTAGTTACTCCCTCCGTTAACAATCTTTCGATAAATCTACATGACATGACAATATTGTTTGATTCATCCAACATGTATCGTTGAATTTTATCGACATTGACATTCTAAATTGTTTTATATAACGTGTTTGAAGATATATCTACGCAATGTTACACAATAGGAAATCTGATATTGTCACGTGGAGTCTTGTTTGAAACTTTTGAATCTCATATATTTATTTAACACAAAATTAAACATATAAATGGCCAAACATATATTCTCATATATTTATAAAAGGATTATTATTTAGAAACGGAAGGAGTGGTTTATATTAGTTTCAATTGGTAAATATCAAGTGAATAGAAGAATGTTTATAGTTTTGATTGTTAAAAATCAGTTTTTTGTTGATTAGAATTAATTAAGATTTAGATTAGTTTTAAGTACTAAAAGTATTGTTTGCATAAAAAGGTAAGAGTTTTTTTTGTTTTTAATTTCATCCAATTTGATCAATTTAAAAGATTTTTATAATTCCATTTTATAGCTTTTTCATGGACTTCAATATGTAAATTAAATTAAGCCTACAATGGCGGAAAACCCAGTAGATTTTACTATGGTAAATGTTTATTTTGAAGAATGGTGGGACTTGTTAAGTGTGCGAATCTTGATCTTGATTTAAGAGGTATACAACTGAAGATGGAGTATTTTGGGGACTGTGTGAATACCAAATAAAGTATTCCAAATTTGGAAAACATTAGATAAGACTCATAAGAGACGTTTCAATACTACCTAGATTTTGATTTTCGGGTGATGAACTAATAAAATGCATAGTGTACAGTATCGAGTTGTGTCGTGTTAGGTGTTTTAGATATCTAATAATCTTATGCTTTCTGGTGATAGATATGTTTTGCCTATTAGGGTGTGTGTTTCAATAATATAATGTATCGGAGTTTGTTAGCATCTGAGGTGCTTGTCACTTTGGCTACCTTGTTGTTTTGAGCTTTGGTTTGATTTATACTAATAATTGGATTATGATTATCAAAAAGTTATACTGGTTGTAGTGGAAAAAAGCACGGAGATGGACAATGCAAAATATCATCATGGAACAAACAAATAAGTAAGTTAAATAGACAAGTACTACATAAGAATGGTGAGAGTATATCAGTTTGTACTTTTCGACTCTAGCTATGATATTTTTTTTTAACCAAAAAAAAAAAAAAAAAGAGAATGGTGAGACTATAGTAGTTGTACTTTTAGGCTCGAGCTAAGTTTGGCCATGCGATAACTAATTAACTATGTTTTTTTTTTTTTATTTATTTATTTATTTATTTATTTATTTTTTTATATCACATTTGTGGTAGTTATTTCATCTTACAAATGTACAACAGCCTTTTTTGGTCATAACCTAGTACCATTCTCTTGCTCATGCATATTGTATATATATGTATACTTACAACTCACAATATACTCGTGCTTATTTCCAGCTGTTGTTTACATTGAAGATTGAGATGCATATAAATGAATCATTTTATGTGGAAAGAAATAGCACTTTGCCAAGAAGACTAAGAAGCAATCAAGGGGATTATATTCAATGCTACCAACAACAAGAGTGTTCAAGGATTGTAGTCCCTATTGATCATGGACGCTCTAGAAGTTTTGGTTCTAGGTCCCAGCACCTAGTGGAGGATTCTGAATACCCTGGAACATTTCACACTAATTATTCTATGACAGTGATGAGACCAATAAATGCAAGACCAAGTGTGATTTCTGTTAGAGATTACATGGAAGAGGATGTGCATCCGGATCAACCATTAGCTCGGTCAGATTTTCTTCATAGAGGAGAATATCCTGGTGATCCATCTTATATTAGCTGTTAGTGTTATTTCATTAGTTTGTTTAGAATTTACTTTGGATGAGAAGCCAAATTAAGTATTACTTCTGCTAGGATAAGCTGTTGCATGTTAGTTCAAATTACAATATCAAAGCAACAACTGGTTCTTGGATGGAAATGGTTCTAGATCAACAATTTTTGCCTTCCTAACTTGTTTGTTATTTTTTGTTAGATCACCCGGATGAGGAAATGGTTCTAGATCAACAATCTTTACGATCACATGTTCCTGAAAGAAGCAGATATGACTCTCCATCTTATGGTAATTGCGAATGTATTTTTATCACAAGTTTGGTTGCAATTTATTCAGACAGGAGAAAGTCATTTAAGTATCCTCTTCTGTTCAGTTTTTACATATTTGATTATAATTACACTATTAGTGTGATGTACACTTTGTCTCTCAGTCTCTTTCCCGCTCTGATAATTGGACTGTGTTATTGATAAATTATACGTTGTAGTGGAAAAGGCTTGGAGATGGGGCTATGGTGCTAGATTTTGATTCGTGACAGGCTTGTCATGGGTGGAATTTGGTTAAAGGAGGAGTGGAAATAGGACTGTGTTTGGTCGGAGGAAATTTTTTATTTATGATAACTAATTAACATTTTAATGCTACATTTATTATGAAACAATCGAATAAGTTAGTTAAAGTGACAAGTATTGCATAAGAATGGCGAGTGTTCATAAGTAACTTTACTTTTAGGCTCGAGCTAAATCTGGCACGTTATAGTTAAGGTATGATATTTCCTTAGGGAATCATGTATGTTGATTAATTCATTGTACAAATAATATACTGCAATGTTTCTGTTTTGCTCATGCTTATTGTATATAGTAGCTGTGAATGTGTACAATTTACTTTAGATGGGAGAAACCAAATCCAATACTATTTTTGTGTGGATTGAATTGTTAAAATGTTAGCTCAAATTACTCTATTAACGTGACAATTAATTTTGGATGGAGGGTTCAATAGTTAGCCTTCTCGACTTGTTTGCTAATCTTTCTTAGCTCGCCTGGCAGAGGTTGTGGTTCCGGATCAACCAATTTCACGATCAAGTTATCCTGAAAGAAGAGGCGGATATTCTAATACTCTGGTTCCGGATCAACCAATTTCACAATCAAGTAATCATGAAAGAAGAGGCAGATATTCTGATAGTCTGGTTCTGGACCAACCAATTTCACGATCAAATTATCCTGGAAAAAGGAGGAGATATTATGATAGTCCATCATCTTATGGTAACTGTGAATGTTAATATATCACAAGTTTGTATTATTAATATAAGTAATGCTATCTGAATGATAATACAATTAGATTCTAGACAAAGGGAATAGTTTTTGCCTTCTTACTTTGTTTACTCATCTTTTGTAGATCGCACGGGAAAGGATGTGGCACCATATTCACGTTCTAATTTTCATGAAAGGAGAAGATTTTCTGAAAATAGCCGGTCTTATAGTAGATGTGAGTATCATTACATAAATTTGTTTTCTAATTTCATTTACATGGAAGAAATCAGTATAAATAATCTCTGTTAGTATTTAGTATGTTCAACATACCTATATTAGCATGATAATTAAATCTGGACAGATGGAGTAACCGTTTGGCTTCTTAATTTGTTTATACTTTCTTTAGATCGACGAGAATCAACAAAGTATGAAGACCCTTATGAGGAAGCTAGACGTCCAAGAAAATACAAAGAAGGGATCATGAATATCATGCAAAGCATTGGGAGGGCACAAAAGAACGTGACTTACGTGGTCAAGATAGATCACCAAACATGCGTAGTAGAATCACTACTTCAAACAGATCTTTTCAAGAAACCAATGATTAATTCTGCAAAGTTTGGTGGTACACCTGAAAAACAAGCAAGGCATACTAATAGTAGTACGTCGAAGTCTCCTTATCATTCGAAGGTAATCAATGTTTGCAGCTTTGCTAATTTACATATTTCAGTTAGTTTTTTATTTTTTGATAGTTTTTGCTTGTAGTTAATAGGCCAGGGATGTATGTTTGAATTACATTACATAAAAACTGAAATATATTTCCAGGAACTGCACCTGCCTCTGTTTCAGACTCTCCAAAGGTGTTGGAAACGAAATTCTCAAAGGACAATGAAGAAGTTGACTCTACTAATAAGCTTGCTGCTAAATTATCCAAAGATAATGCAGAATCTAACCTTACAAAGAAGCCGGAAACAATGCCGGTTAATGATAATGCAGGAACTGACCTTTCAAAGAAGCTTGTAACAAAATCTTCCAGAGATGATGCAGAAGCTAACCTTACAAAGAAGTTGGAAACAAAATCATCAAAAGATAATGCAGGAACTAATCTTACTAAGAAGCTTGAAACAATAGCGTCTAAAGATAATGCAGAAGCTAATGCTACAAAGGAGCTTGCAGCAAGACCATCCAAAGATGATGCAGAAGCTAATGCTACAAAGGAGCTTGCGACAAAACTATCCAAAGATGATGCAAAAGTTAATGTTACAAAGGACCTTGCAAAAAAATCCTTCAATGATAATGCAGAAGCTAAGGTTACGAAGAAGCCTGCAACAAATCCATCCCTAGGTAATGCAGAAGCTAAACTTACAAAGGATCTTGGAACAAAATTGTCCAATGATAATGCAGAAGCTAACCTTACAAAGGAGCTTGGAATGAAATTGTCCAAAGATAATGCAGAAGGTAACCTTACAAAGGAGCTTGGAATGAAATTGTCCGAAGATAATGCAGAAGGTAACCTTACAAAGGAGCTTGGAATGAAATTGTCTGAAGATAATGCAGAAGCTAATCTTACAAAGGAGCTTGGAACAAAATTGTCCCAAGATAATTCTGAAGCTAACCTTACAAGGAAGCTAGAACCAAAGCCTTCAAATTCAGATAAAAAAGAAGTTGAACGCGAAAAAAAGAATAGCGGTAAGCTGAAATTGTTTTCGTATCCTTATCTATTCTATCATTTCATATATTATTCATGCATGTTTGTTCATAACTTCTATTCCAATAAACAAGATGTGGGACTTTTTTTAAGTTACACAGTAAAGAGGGGGAGAAAGTATCACTTGTGAATGTGACATGACCTTAATCACAAATGAAAACTTCTTTTTTAATTGTTAATTACCTACTCTTAGAAATAGTACTTATTTTGGTACATCTTTGTTAACTTGCTCTAGATCAGATGGTTCACACGTTTTTTTATTTAAAGAAAAGTAAAAGCGAGTGTAAATAAAGTGTTGGCAAGGGGTGGTAGGATAAAAAGTTAAAAGTAATATTTATGTAAGCATGAGACCTTAAGTAATCACAGATTTATAGGTGGTGTTATGGGTTAATTACACCAAGCCACTAAGGTTAAATGGATTATGCTTACAGCCAGAGTTTCAATTTCTTTAGCATTTTAAAATTTAAAGTTCGCTAACTTCACATCTTATATCATATAGAATGGAGGAATGAAGACTCCTCATTTAATACTTGTGGTTGACCCAATGCTAGTAAGAGTACAGAGTGTGGATTTAAGTTAATTAAAAATTAAACTTATTTTATGGAAGATAATAAGAGAAGATAGAGAGAGTGACCCAATTATGAATAAAGTAGGTGTGAAAAGTTACAAGATTGTCAAAAATAGGTAAGCATTTCAATTAGGTGGATAGGTGTAAGAAAAATGTGGATAAAGTAAGAGCATATGAAAATATGTAATTATTGTGGGATTAAAGTAAGTGAGCAGGAAAAAAAAAGACTAATATGAAATATTAGAATAAATTATACCATTATCTAATATTTCTTAATTATCATTATCTTTTTTCAAGTGTCACATTTATTATCTTGTCCCTTTTTATGTTATTTTGAAAGTTGAGATTATTTAATGTAAACCTTAGAATCTCTATTACATGGTATTTTCATTGTTTGACAACGTAGTTAAAGTTTTAGGGGTGGTAAATGGTAATCAAAACCTCGAGTGGAACCGTCATTACCGTAGTGGCAAAATAGAGTACTCTTATTAAATACCTTAATAATGAGAATAAGGCGAAAATAACATCGACATAACAAAACGCCAATTGGGGCAATTGTATTTGTGGAGAGAGTCAAAGAGACAAAAATACACACACAAAATTCTCTCTCCATTCTCCATTTCCATTTCCATTTCCATTTCCATTTCCACTTCCACTTCCAACTCCCTCGCCTCACACATTTTCTTCTGCTCTTTCCCCTGCTACTGCAACTGCATTTTTGCTATTTCCTACCACTCATGTCTACTCTCTTCCTTCTTCGCTGCTTCTAACATTTCTTCGCTTTTCTCTCTCTTCTTTCTCTCTCTACTTCTGCAACCGTATTTTGTTTCTCTCTACTGAATTTCTTCTCTACGATCACCTTCATTGCTCGCCAATTTCGTCATTTTTTTCGCATTTCTAGGGTTTGCAAAGCGTTGAATTTTGTACTGGTAATACTTATGGAGAATTTTCGCTTTTTTTGTGTAATTCGTACTCAATATATGCTTTTTTTTTTTTGAGTGTTATCAGTACATCATTTTGTAGATAAATCTTCTGTCTTTTGTTTTAACTGATTCTGTTAAATTTCTGTGATTGTAGTGGAGTAGTGCTCTTTGAATTGTGATCAATGTCGGTTTATTTGAAGTTTTTGTGTCATATTTGTTAATGTAGTGTGTTTACTCTGCTTTATTTTTAATTTTTTATTTGTTATATTTGTTGGAGTGATCGTAATATTTTGTTTTTAAAGTGTATGCTGAATGAATGATTGAATTTATGCTTTCGATTGAATGGTTCAAATGTGTAATTCTAGTCCTTTTGTCGGTCGTCGTGGTTTTTGTTGTGGTGGATGAAGTAATGTTATGGATTAGGCCTGATTCATTTATGTTCTTCATATCACAACGGAGAAGCGAAATGGAATTGTAGTTAGTTGAGAGTAATAGCTTTGAAAAGCGGATGGAGAATTGATGATTGTTCCATGCAATTGTATTTGTAGTTGATTGAGAGTAATAGCCTTGAAGAGAGGATGAAGAATTGAAGAATGAAGATTGTTCCTGTGTATGTAGTTATATACTACGTGCTAGGCTTTCGAACTAAATTATGGAATAGTGTATGGAGTTTTGATGTGAATTTATTTGTTGTAGAAACGTTGAGATTTAAGAATTTAAGCACGTTGAAAGCGGACTTATAATTTTTCAGTATCAATCCGATTTAAGTTTGATGAAAAATCTGAAGATTTCATTGATTTATCTCAGTTAAAGCTCACAAGATGTTGTGCCTTTAAGAGGACATTATGAATCTATGACAATCTTGTGTAATTGTGTAAGATTCAAGAGGTGGAGCCGGAAGAAGTGGTGGCAATGATTGGCTCTTCCTAGTTCTTTCTGCTTTATAGTGGTTGTATGCTTTTATAGTTTTATCATTTACACATATTTCCACCTCCTTTTCTCACATGTTTAAGTTATTATTTGTAATACTGCGTTATTATTAATGTCTCTTTACTATCATTTATCTACTAAGCTTCTGCTTGTTTGTATGTATGTTAAATTTTCTTCCTAGAAGCAACTCTTGGCAGAAACCTTTTGTCTTGTTGAAATTTTGTTTTCTAATCATTTTACTTAATTTTATTATTTTTCCTTTCACTAGGTTCTGAAATGATGGAATTGAAGGCCAATTCTTCTGCCAAGAAAGGTAAGTCTTAATATGGATCAAATTAGTTGATTTCTTGGAAACTATAATTCATCAATATTATTTAATGAAATTACTAAGTAATAAGAAATTTGAGCTATTGAAACACCAATCTTTAGATTGGCATATTTATAATCCACTTGTTCATTACTTCTGATATTTTTAATTGTGCTTTGTCTGTGGCTTTTGCAGATGCTTCATCATGCTACATTAAATTGAAGAAAGATGGCAAATTTATTTGTTATGCTAAATGCACAAATCCTCCTATTCAAGTGTATGTGCATTTTTCTTTCATGTCATGATGATTTTAGTCTGCGTCCTATTGTGATGCATAATAAAGTTGAGCCAAGTCATTCCACTTTAATCAATAGATAATCCAATCTAGGGCCAACTTGATGGTCTGATTTATGTGCTATTGGTCTATCAACGCTTGTTCTTCCTTCTGGTTTTGGATATTGGAGATGCACTTGAAATTGAAGGCTTGTCTGATCCTTTTTAAAAGATTGTTAAATGGCCTTTTTCTTTGGTTGAAAATGCTCTCTTAGGCATATCTTAATCTTGAAAGGCAGATATAGGAAAATTCGCGACTCTTGCTTTGCCATATAAGTGAAATGCATTGCTTCAGTAGAGTGTATATGCAAATACAATACCTCCAAGAATGTGTAGCATGTACATCAACAATTATACATCTTCACTTTACATGCAATTATCTATCATCTTATATAGTTTTTGACAAATTTATTCAGGAATGTGATTGTAATCTTTGCTATTTTTGCTCATACCTACTCATTATTTATCATTTTTTTTTTATTGTGGCTATAAGAAGGCTGATTTACTCATAGTTATTTCCTTTTTGTGCACCAATAATTCTGAAAATTTCTTTGGAATGTAGATTTTCTGGTAATTACTATTTTATTTCTAACTTGCAGGTCTTCCTCTTGGAATGTGGATATAGTTAAGATGAAAACAGTAGAAGGCCTTCCTAATTTGCCAAACTTTCCAATTTTTTCCATCATTTATGCCGTCACCTGAGAAAAATGAGTCAGATCAGAAATCTGAATGGAATAAATTTTTTAACTTCCTTCACGGCTATAATAAAGTAAGCATTACCTCTTAAAATATATGTATATAGTTATGTTTTTATTTTATTTTTTGTTTGGATAAACTTTCCCCTTCTAGTAGACGGTGTTGATTTCCTACTTGCAAGCATGGATCAACTTCAAAGTGTCTTTGTTTCGTTTAGGCTTAATCCCGAATTAATGTCCAGGCACCTTCACCCACTTCCTCCATCTACACCCAATTATCATATTTCATGATCTAATGCATTAGTTTTGTTTCATTATAGTTTGAAATTTTGGTAATAATGTGATCTTTTCCATTTCTTTAGCTTTTTGTTGTTTAAAAATCTTGTTGAAGATGTTTAGCAACCATTCAACACTTAAGTGTAAACATACCCACATCTCAATTGGAATCCCATCTGGGCAAATGTAGTTGAATTCCATGTTTTTAGTGGACTGGGCTTTTTTCCAATGTAGTTGAATTCCATGTTTTAGTGAAACATTAAGTTTAGAAGAATTCCATGTTTAGTGGACTGGACGCCTTGATGCCAATTATCTATCTAAACTTAGTGTTTCACTGCTTTACCTTATGTTTTCTTGTGGCCTGCATTCTTGTTATGGAACATGTTCCCCTACAAAGGCCTTTTCAAACAGCTACCATAGACAACATTTGTTTTTCTGTAACATTCTTCCCATTCCTCCATTTGGCTACTTTCAATAATATAAAAAATTTACGCTATTATGTTATCATGTTATGTGTATCTGTATAGTTATAGCTTTGAACATGAAATGAAATTTTAGTTTTATATTAGAGCAACTAATCAAGGCATAATCAGAGCCAATTAACTAGTTCTTTTTTTCAAAGCGCCATGTATTGTTATTTTTTGGTAACTGAAAACATAAAAGTGCTTATGCGGACTTTCTTGGAGATTTTTCAAGAGTGATAAAAGCATATTAAGCCTAAAATCAGTATGCGTAATGATGTTCTGCTGTTCTGTTTTGAAGGTTGCTACTGTAAAACTTGCAAACATGAAGATTCATGTAATTCCATCTCAACGTGAGCCTAATGTAACAGATGATGGCCTGTATTTTTCCCATGCTACGGTGGCTTATGATTTGCAGGAACTATGTGACACCTCTGTGGACCAAAGGCATGCAACAATAGGTGAGATCTCCCCAAGTATCTAACATGTTCTGATTAGATTTATGTGAAAGAAAGCCTGAAATTCATTCCCTAGCATGATATTTATTCCCTCTTTGACCTTGGATGATAAGGGTTTTTTTTTTTTTTTTTTTTTTTTTTTTTTTTTTTTTTTTTGTCTTTTTCCAACAACAACGAAGCCTTAGTCCCAAAATGATTAGGGGTCGATTAACATCAATCGTCATAATAAGCTGTCCGCAATAAATGTAACAAAGATAGAAAAGTGAAATTTTGAAATGGGACGGGAAAAAAATAGTGTGCAAAATAAAAACGATGGCAGTGTAAAGTGAAAACCCAAAAGTAGGATATAAACTAAAAATTTGAGAAAGTTTTATAAAAGAGGTGCAAGGGGATGTATAAAGAGACAAAAATATGCAAAGTAAAAACACTAATAAAGTTACAAGAAACCTTAACCAAAGAAATTAATAGAGTTTGCAAAACACAATGAGTTTAGGTGCAAAAATAAAAAAGTAAGCCATGAGCCCATGACATCTTGTTGGTGTAGAATTTCTTCTTCCACTCCACCCTAATGAACACAAATCTTTATTCAAAGACTCATATTACTCTTAGTCACCACCCTCCATATATATATGTATCTTTTATAATGAGAAGGGTGAGAAGTAACCTCAATCATTAGATATAGATATTTGTAGTCAAGATCAAAAGATTTTGAAGCATTTTTTTTATGAAAAAACACGGGGCATAACTTACAACTTTACAAGCCTTTGGAAACTTTTTGATGGATCACTTCTCTCTTTAATTTATGGCTTTTTCCTCATGTTTATGCCTTTCTCTCTCTCTCTCTCTCTCTCTCTCTCTCAAATTGAATCTTATTCTTTTTTCATCTGTCATATTTCTATCAATTGAATCACATTGTGTTAGTAGTTTCAATCTTTTTGAACTAAATTATTCGATATTTCTTCACTCTCCATTGGCTTTTTCATTGAAGCTGCAACAATGGCATGTTCAAATTTCAATCAATTTCATCTCTCTCCTCTCCATTATCTTCATCTTTCGGCATCAAGCTTTTGGATCTTATTATTGTTTGTATTTCCATTTAACCTACTTATACTTTGGTGGCTGGTGTGATTGGTTTATCGAAGCAGCAATAATCTGAGCTTTGTTTGTGGACTAGCAGATCTGAAATAGCTTTTAATGTTATTTAAACTAACTATTGGCTTTAAGGATTTTTTCAAATACTTTATTCTAGTTATAGATGACATCTTTCTGATAATCTGGTGTATTTGTACCCTTAGTTTGATGTATCTATAATGGCTCCTTAATGCATCTGTAATTGATCCTTAATGTACCTGTAAAAGAGAGTAGAATTTAAATGAAGTTGGATATTTATATGCATAAATTCCTTTACTCGGAGCTTATAAACAGTGGGATGTCGATTTTAAAAAATTTAGTATCAAAAAGAACATAGAGAAAGATGGACAGAGTTGCTTTCATTTTCTTTTCCTAGGCATGCATAATGCATCTTCAGTGTATGATTATTATATCCACAATGTATGCTTGATGTATCATAGTGACACCTAAATGTACCTGAACTTCTTACGCTTCTCACATTAAGCATACTTCTCATCAGATCTAAACACATATATTGATATGTCATAAAATAATTATTATTAGTTGACACCAAGGATGTATCTGCTCAAGGTAAATGCTTGAGGAAAAATTATTAAGTTGTCGTACTCAGAAATGCCTAATTAGAGAACTGTGAACTTATACTTCAGGGAAAATTATGATTCGTGATTATTGCTGCAAAATTACGAATGGATTTCTGGTCCTTAAAATAAAGAGCATATCTCAAGTTATATCAAGTGTCGTAAAAGAATTCAAAGAACTTAAGAACCTTACAAAACATATCTCAAGCTACTAACAATCTGCTTCCCCTTTTCCTTCTTCATGCACGAACCATCAAATTGCTTGAGGAAATGGAATTAGTACAATTTTCTTTCCAAGCAATTTTTCTATGCTTAAAGCTCAAGGTAATTGTGGTTACTAATTTGAGTTTGTGGTTCTTACAGTTATGCATAAAGCTGCAGTAAAGGCAATGAGCCCATTACCGGGTACCCCATTACCAAGTACTCGGTTGATGCTTGAAGACGAAGTAAAAAACCCATTATTGCTTTCCAATTCTCCACGTCATTTTATGAAAAACGTTGCATTTGAGTCAGATGCTTATTTGAAGGGAAGTAGTTCTGCTGAAAAGGCTACCTGTTCCTCTATTTCCAAGTGTCATGAGCACAATAGTCTTCAGCTCTGCTCCACAAAGGAAGATGTGGCTGCAGAAAGAAATTTTGTTACGGACCCAAGTTATCTGAAAACTCTCGGTCATGCTCATTCTGGTTGGATCTTTGGTGCAATTGCAGAGCTTGTTGATAATTCAAGGGATGCAAGGGCATCAAGGTCAGTTGAAATTCTCTGCTTTCAGATATTCATCCTTATTTAATCTTTTGTTTGTGTTGAATGAATCGTTTTTTGTGAAATAACAATAGTTAACTTGAGCTTACAGTTAAGTTTATGAATTTTATAACTTTGTGCAATGTCATTGATTGTGATTTTACTTTGAATATAAAACTTCCTGTGTCCGTAACTAATATGCCCACAATTTTACTTGGCTGTCCCAAAATTTGTGCACTTTCTAAATTTTAAACTCTATTTCCCTTAATTATATCCTTTAATCGAAACCTATCATGTGCTATGGTGGAAATTTAAAAAGATTTGAATAGGAAGTTTTTTATTATATCTTAATTTTCTCTAAATGACCACAATCAAATGTGGCCTATTATTTAGGTATGGATGGAGTACTATTTTGCATCCTAATATCTGCTATGTTTAACATCATTTAAGAATTTTTCAACAGGCTAGAGATTGCTGTTGAGACTATATTTGATAAGACTGTAGGCTCTGAGATTCCTATGCTATCTGTAATTGATGATGGTGTTGGAATGAATCACCAAGAGATATTGAGGATGATTTCATTTGGGCACAAAGTACCTGACGAAGATAATCAAGATTGTATTGGAAGATTTGGTGTTGGTTTCAAGGTAAGCTTTTCATCAAATTGTTTTACTTTTACAGTGTCCTTGGGCAACTTTCGGAAGAGATAAATATAATGAATCAGTAGATGAGATTCTCTTGGGCCAAAATGTGTATCTGATCTTCCTAGCCACTGTGTCTTCTGCTGTACTCTATTTTCGTTGGACTTCAGAATGGCATGTGTATGCTCAATATTTGCTTGGTAGCTTTAGCTCCCTGATGCATTCTTGTCTGCAGGTGACTTTGATAATGACAGAATTCACAATAAAGTAGATAGTTAGGATTCCCCATGAGGGAGCATGTTTTTGTTGCATCAGAAATGTGAATAGGCACTATCTGCAGTATCATATTAATTGAACTCTAAGGGTTGTTATGTGGCTTATGTTCATGAAGTTTCATGAACTCATTCAACGTTTTTGGATCTCTTGCTTTTGTCAGTTTGTATTGGGACCTTTCCTCGTCATCTAATGCTAGGTTTTTTTTTTTTTTTTTGTCAGACAGGGTCAATGAGACTGGGCAGAGATGCTCTAGTCCTAACACAGACAACACATTCTCGTTCTGTTGCTTTTCTTTCGCAATCATTAAATGAAGGAAAGGACGTAAGCCATCACAAACTTTTCTCCCCCTGCCCCTCACCCACTTTATTGCTGTGTAAAATCTCTGTAAAACTCCTGACTCTTGCTTTGTGTGTATACAATGTTGTTATGTTGCTTTTCTTTTGCAACCATCAAATGGGGCCGTGGAGTTAAAAATGTACCCCACCACAAATCTCTCTTTCCCTCCCCTTTAATTCCGTGACTTTATGTCAACTTAATTTCTTCTGTGTTGCTTGTGTGTATATGTCATGGAATCAGATAAAAGGTTTTGCTGAATACAACAGAGTTCATGTTGGATTAACAAGATTCGTATAATTTATTACTACATATTATTAGAGTTGTTACTGTATTAGATGCTAATTTCAGCAGCTGCAAATGTTTGAATATCTCTTTGTCTTGTATGAATAAGTTATGGTCAATTTTAAAGCTTATCTCTAAAAGCACTTGGAAGTAAGAAAAAGACCGTAGTTTCCCAAATTTCCTGCTGAAACTGCCTCAAGTCGCAAAACTAAATTTTCAAGATGACGCTTCTACAGCCCATGGGCATTACTGAGTTGTTCACAATTTTTACCAGGGACTATGTGATGTATATTTGTGTGGTTTTTTTCTTTTGTGGTTGAGTATACTGTGTGCGCAGTTTCTGGGTATTATGTGGGTACTTTTCATACCGGCATGTGTCTTCCCACGATGCAGAATGTGGAGATACCTGTTGTCAGCTACTGTCGACAAGCTCAGTGCATGGACATTGATACAAGTGTACAGTCTGAAGCACTAGCGAAGTACAACCTGAATGCGATGAAGCAGTTTTCACCATTCAATGAGTATTTAATTGGTGAAAAGGCTGGCCTATTTAGAGGAAATACAGGAACGCAGATCTATATATGGAATTTGGATAAATGGGGCGCAGAGTACACTTTGGAATGGCAAGCAGGCTTGCGCGGTGGGAGCACCTTTCACCAGGGTGACATATATATTCGTTCTAGACGTGTAAGAAAACGTCCTGGGCAGACAAGTAGAAAGGTTAGGAGCACATTCTCTTCTAATATTTCGTTCTTCTGATGCTATTACTAAACAGATTGTAAGATCAGTTTTGCAAATTTTGCTTTGTCTTTTAGTCTAACAATAACTTTTTTGTGTTATCGTAACTTATCAAATTAGATGCTTTGCCTTTTTCTGGAATATATTTCTGTTTTTCATTTTCGATGTTGATATCTAAATTATTAGTGACGTACCTGGTCAAATTTACATATGGTAGATGTGGCTATGCTTTTATGATTACGGTAAATACTTATTGCTTTTTTTCTCCACCTTCGTTCCTTTCCAGGTTTCTTTAGATTATTCACTTCGTTCTTATTTGGAAGTCATATTTTTAGAGCCTAGGATGAAGATATATGTTCAAGGCTCACTGGTAATTCCATTAACTTTCTCTTGCTATTATGGGTTATTAAATTCTATCTGTTTAGTGGTGAATTGTAACTCCGCTTGACAGGTTAGAAGTCGACCCTTGGCCAAATCTCTTAATAATACTGCTCACCATAATGGGGAAATAATGGGCAAACAAGTCCGGCTTACTCTTGGTCGCTGTCAGATAGAGTGGGATGAGGCAAACTGTGGAATATTCTTATATTGGCACGGCCGTCTAATAGAGGTCAGCAACATTTTCTCATCTAAATGTGGATGGCTGGGGATTTTTTTTCTGAACATTCTTGTTCATTGCATGCTTCCTCATTTCCTTATCATCGTTAAGCTGCAACTTTATGGGTGTATCGTATATGTCATGCTTTAGTGGGATTAAGTGATATTAGTGTGGGTTGGTCTCTAAAAATAGCGGTAGATGTCATCGCAATATTTTCTTATCAACAAATAGGAGTTGATGTTGATGCGTGGGTGGCTATGTGCATAGATACATGGCAAAGTATGGAACAGTGTTGCCAAATTGGCTAGTATGAGATTGGATATGTGAATTTTAGTCACTACTGAGTATTGTCAATTTAGGCAAAATGTACCACATTCATGTTTAAATGTTCCTTTCTCAATTCGCAGGGGGGGGGGGGGTAGGGAATCAGGTAATGTGTATGCCTGGGTTTGAAGGAACATAAAGTAGAATTGTTCACTGTTATTTGGCCAATATATCTCGTAGTTTGTATAGAATGGTTTCTGTTAAAGGGGTTTTACGTTCTGATTTTAAAGTTTATATGGAGCTTGTAAGAAATAAATTAGAAGATGGGTTTCCTTTCATTGACAGAAGTAGCCAATGTATCGGTTGTTCTCAATAGATTATGTAAATAGTCTTTAATCACTATATTATCATGTGTTCTCTACTTCTCTCTTATTTAAATAATTTTCATTGGTTTGAATATGTGCTTAAAGATGAAACTCTGTGATTAAATCCCCTAAGGTAATAACATGTTACCTCTTCTAATGTAGTGTAATTATATTTTGGGAGAAAAATTTATTTTAATAGGAGAACGTGCCTGCTTTTGCATGCTTTTTTAATCACAAGAAAGTGGTTGATGGACTAAACTATTGATCTACTTAAAAGCTACTGTAATTTGTAAGATTTATACTTTCTACTGATCTTTGATCGGTTTTACCGAGAACTCGAGAAGGCCTACGGTTCGAGTCCGTATAGCCCACCCCCGTTCTTCCTCTATCCTTAACCAAAAGCTAACTTATTCTCTCTCTTACCGTCTTTCTTTCTTTCCAGGCGTACAAGAGAGTAGGTGGCATGGTTCACAGTGCTGATATGGGTCGAGGTGTAATTGGTGTTGTAGAAGTTACTGAATTGATGGTGAGCCCCCCCCCCCCCCCGTCCGTAATTTATATCATTACACCAATGCTTCTGGTGACGCTCTTGTCTGAGGTAGAAAAGGATCTTCTTAGTGGGCTGAGATTCTTTCTGGGTATTCAATATCAAGCAATTATATATGTTGATAATGCTGTACATGTCATTATGTAATCATGTATTCTACAGCCATTATTTATAAGGTTTGTCTTTCCCTTTTTAAAAAAAAATTATGATTACTGTTCTGCTAAACTATCGTTTGTTCATCTTTTGGATTCAGGATGATGGGAATGGTGGTGTTTGGGTTCATAACAACAAGCAAGGATTCCAAGATTGTGAGCCATATGCTTTGCTTGAAGAATGGTTGGGAAAGCAGGCAGATGAATACTGGGATAAGTTTTTTGATCCAGTACAGCTGGTATGCTATATATATTCTACTTTTATGCTTGCATAGTTTTTCTCTCTATGCCTACACTTGTTATTCCAGATGAACAATGGTTACATTTACATTTTTTTAATGTCGTTCAAAGTGCTTATTAATTAGGCGGCTTGGAAATTTATTAAGCTTTAGCTCTTGGATAGATTAATATAACGATCGAGATAAAAAGAACTGGAGCAAACTTAGTTTACAAGGTGGAAGTTTGGACCTCAGTAATGGCAATTGTTGTCTTTTGCAAATCCTAGGGGTCCAAGTGGAATGTTGGGCATAAAGCCACTAAGTCACTCTGGTGTTCTTTTTTTTCCTCCTTTCCTTGCTGTACCACTACAACCCTACATGTGCTTTGTCAACTGAAATCTAGTGTCAACTGAAATAGTCTTTCATGCAAAACCTATGTCGGAATTCACTTCTTTTTTTTTGTAGGGTTGTGTGTTCCGGCCTCCCCCCTCCTGTTAGCTGTGTTGGCTATTTTAAAACTGGCAATAAGATTATGGCAGAAATAAGTCTTGAACCTTTCTGGGGAAGGTTTGTTGATGGGGTTTTTAAAGGTGAAGGTTGTAGGATCAGAAACAAAAGGAAGAGTGAGGAAGAGAAAGACTATAGATGTAGGAGTGGTATAGATAAATGGGCCATGACGGCCTATGAATGGCCTTGGAGCAACTTAACTTAGGCTTTCCAGTGGCCATTAATCTCTCTCCGATCTATATAGTTGGCAGATGGGTTTTGGATTTTTCCCGGGGGTTAGGGGGAGGTTGAACACTCCTACCCCCAAGTAATGAATATTCCTGTAGCTAATTGTTGGGGTGCCAGCTGACTGACACTGGTCAGGTAAAAAGCAGTCAAACAAAGCTCTTTCTTTTACCTGCTATTAGCCTTATACACTTTTGATGGGTTTCAATGTCAGCCTATGTGGTTAAATAATGACAATAATGATCATTTGATGTCGGTGCTTAAGGTTCATTGGAAGAAGAGTTATTACATAGTCATTCCTTTTATTTTGATAATTCTTTTTTTGTTGGTAATGTAGCATTTTTTAGATTGTGAGCCAAGTTTATTTGGTCTTTTTATTGTCTGTTAATAGTATTGTCTGGTGAGGTGCTATGTGTTCAACTACGCTGCATTAAGATCTAAGAAGTATTACTTACCTGGTTTTCTGTATTGCTTTAGCAATGTGACCAGATAAAATTGTTGCATTGCTTGTTTACTGCTCATTTTAAGTTTACTTATTATATCAACCCTCAACTGTCTAAATTGCTGACAGTATGTATAGACATATAGTGGTGCTTGAAAGCCAATGAGATTTTTCAGCAGTTTAGGTCATATAACTTGCTTTTATTTTTTTGTTTGTATTTGTCAGAAAAAAGGCCATGCTCGATACAAGCCTGATAATGAATGGGTGCAGTGTGACAAGTGCAGGAAGTGGAGATTATTAAATGCTGATTTTGACAGCATGAATCTACCTAAAGACTGGTATTTTTCTTTTAATGATTTCTTTGAATTAGAATATACAGAGTAATCAAAATTCTGCTCTCTTGCTTTTCCTGTCGCTCATGAGAATGGTCAAAGTTTCAAAATTTAACTGCTCCAAATTTTTGTAAGTTGTCTTTGTAGGGATGACACTTGCATAATTGCGTGAGTGATAAATACAAATTTTTTAACAACAAAAATAAGGAAAAAAAATTCTGATAAACTGTACCATGGTGCTGAAGGTGTGATGATAAACTGATACATATATTTGGCTTTACAATTCCAAACTCTCTATTGCTCATTTTGAGGAGGGGGGAGGGAGTCGTCTTTGTGCATTATTTACTACACCACATGCAAAAGGAAAAACTACCTACCCATTTGATACAACTCCTAATCAATTTAAATGCGACAAATGGGACAATATTTCAAGTATGGAGGGAGTAGGATTTAAACTAAGACGAATCAGGCTCTTTTCCTAAATTTACAAATGTTATTAATGGTATGGCTCAATTTTACCCTGCCCTTGGCATCCAAGGCAGAAGTATTGCGATATTGATGATGTGTTCTCTTACTAATGCATTTTACTCTTTTCTTCACTCCCCCCTTTTTGGTCTATTGCAACAGGTTCTGTTACATGGATCCTTTCAATGGAAGATGTGAAATGCCTGAGCAGAAGCCTGGTCATGGAGTAATCACAGTGGAGCTGAAGAGGTCATCTGGTCATGATCCAAGCAAAATTGCTGACTCTGAAGGCTTACAGATTGGTAGGGCCAGTCCTATAGCAGAAGGTATCTACTTAGCCTGCCTTGGCTAATTTTTCTTTTTGTTATGAAGGATGGTGGTCCTTCATTTGAATTACTGGCCTTGTTGCCCGATTATTCTAAGAACATGAAGTCAAAGTTATAATTTTTATGCCGAAACACAAACACTATGTTGAACATCCTTACTCCTTTTTGTATTGCCTGCGGGTCCCTTCTGCACCAATTTGTGCTAGTTTCTAACACCTTGAGTCCTGGGGTGCTTTATGGCAGTTAAGGCCACAAGGGGAATGGATCAGTTTGGCTGTATCTGTGTGGTAGAACGAGAGTGGGCTGTGGGGGGTTAATGGGAGGGTTCTATAACTCCATTTTCATAAATCAAGGTATTTGATTAGAAGAAATCCTGTCTCCTCCCTCATCCTCTATCACTTGCCACTGCTACTCACCACCTCCTTGACTCCTTCCCTCTCCATCATCTCATACTCAAGTGCTCCTTGCTCCCAAACTCCTCATGATCTCGCCCATACGGCATACCACAACCTAAGAATCTTAAGCCTGAAAGATTATGCTTTCTCATATGTGCTTGATGAATAACATTTAACCTGAATTTCAGCCCACCTGCTTGTGGAATTGTGGAAATGATTGTGTTTCATTTACAGAATTATTTTTTTCAATTAAATGTGCTTTTTTTGCTTATCCAATCTTGATTTACATTTCATGTGTATTTTATCTTTTAGCAAAGGGTGAAGACAAGTCAACCCAACCAGCAGAAGGTGATGAAAAAACTCCCACTGTTAAAAAGGCCAGAAGAGGTGCATCAATTGCTTGGAATTATATGTAGATATCATGAATTTTGTCACATTTTTAATCTTTTGCAGGAATTTATTTTACTCCCTCCGTTTCATATTTCTCTTCTCAGAATCTTTTTGTAAGACAATGGTCAAAAGTAGGAAGAACAATATAAAATGGAGGGTGTAATAAAATGTATTTTCTTGCATGCCCACTTTTGACTTATTATTTGTGTATCTTATCCTAGGAAAGGGTCAAGACAAGTCAACTCCACCAGCGGAGGATGATGAAGAGATTCCTGTCATTAAAAGGCGTAAAAGAGGTGTGCAAAATGCTAGGAAGTACATACAGGATTAGTGAGTTTCATTTCAGCACATTTTGAACTATACAGAAGATTTGCTAACACACATTCGTTTTGGATTTTCTCGTGTATACACTATTACGGGGTGATCTTTTGCTAGATAGTACTCGCCATTTTGGCTTGTTTTACTAGACTAGATGTTAATATTTGCCATTTTGGCTTGTATATACCGCATGGTGGATGAAAATATTTTGTATAGGAAGGCCATTCACATGCACATTTAATTCATCTGAAGAATGTAAAGCTCATTGCTGTTACTGGATCTTGTTTAGATAGAATCATTTAGCAAGCTCATTTGAAGAATGTTTAGATAGAATCATTTGAAGAATGTAGAGCACATTTAATCTTTTGGAACATATCGTTTTACAGAGTACATGTTTACGATTATTTATGTTTTGAATAGGACCTAATCAAACCTAGTGCTTAATTGCTGTTTATGTTCCTTGCTACAGTAATTACTTTGTGTATTGTGTGAAGGTAGGTTTTCATATTGGCCTTATCATCTTACTGCTTATGTCTTTTGGCAACGCTTGCATTGGTCGTGACATGTCGTGAAGCCAAACCCGCTGCTATGCCATAACCAAGTCGTGCATATTTTGTTCACATTACAGCAAAAATTTTATGAAGAATCTGGCGAACGTGAGCAATGTCCCGCGTTATAAGTTTTTTCACGTTAGGTTGTGTCCAATTAAAGAAAATACTTGTATATTTATTAAAAACTTAAACTCCTTAAGATTCCAAGAACTATCAAACTTATTGATACATTTTATATCCAATTCTGTTATTAAATGATTAATTTAGAGATACATTGTTCGATTTCAATTTTAATCTCAAATCAACTTTAATTTACTCAAATAATCTGTAAAATTATAAATGGTTATATGTGAGTCCTTTTAACAGTTCTTGAGTTTCAGCAACCCACATAAAACCCAAACATCCAAATTTAAAGTTTCAAACAGATTCTATGAATCAAAATTTCCTTTTACCAGTAAAATTTTAAAATCTTGCTAACTTGCAAAATAATTTATTTAAAAAAAATGTAGGTTCCAAATGGAGCAGATGTGAGCATAAAAGGAACAACATCTGTAACGATGAGACCCTGAATTATAATTTACCAGACTCGTAACTGTATCAGCTACTTTGATTTTAAGTCATTAATTCTGATACTTGACTAATGTCTGGTTTTCTATGCAAACATATTCACAGTTTCAACTACGATATCAATTTCATTATATGTAACGCGGGCTAACTATAAACATTAAATTAACAAAAAGGTAAAACTATCCCAACCCGGACAGGGATTTTTACCGTAGTAAAAGGGTAAAAAATCCGGAATATTTTGGGCATAAATGGTTGGGATAATTTGATGTAGCTGGTCATGGGAGATGTACAGAAAGGGTTTTTTTTACTTAATTAAAATTTCTATACACTACATTACCAGCATTTCAAAATTCAATTTTCCAAAAAATAAAATCACCTTAATTTAAAAATCATCAAAACCCAGAAAAATAAAAACCCTAATTTTTGAGAAAAATTCAATAAAAATGTATCAGATCGGGACAACGGTGGGTTGCTAGAGAGAAAACATCCACCAAGTCAGATGATCGAATTTTAATTTGGCTGGTCTCAGGAAGCATCTAACACTGGATTAATCTAGATACCGCTTTTCCAGCAATTTCATTTACACAAAATTGAAGAGAAATAACAGAAATTTGGGGGTTTTGCAATAAAATTATTCATATATAATGAATTTGTAGGAAAAAATAAAAAAAAGGATAGAAAGAAATAAAATTAGGGTTTTCAGATTAAGGTGTGAAGATGGAGATTCATGGCGTCGACTTGGTTAATTATGAGAAATGATTAGCATGTATTTATATGAAGACAGGGA
Source organism: Chenopodium quinoa (assembly GCF_001683475.1). NCBI lineage: Eukaryota > Viridiplantae > Streptophyta > Magnoliopsida > Caryophyllales > Amaranthaceae > Chenopodium > Chenopodium quinoa. Next base: position 22,020 of record NW_018745125.1, read on the forward strand.
GAAAGGGGTTTTAGGGTTTTGAAGAGAGAGGTTTTATTGGGTTTTTGGGTCGTTTCTTGTTAAGGTTGGTTGTGGGCTTTGTTTGGATTTGTTTATTTGTTACAATTTTTTTATGGGCTTATTGGTGTGTTGTGTTGATTTTCTGCCAACAAAATTATAAAACACTATTATGGACAAATGGTGTATGGTGTTGCAAAAATGCAAAATGTAGGGATGCGGAATGTGGATGTTGAGGTGTCAATTTGAATGATCGGATCGGGTCTGATGAGATCGGGTGGGTCGGGTCAATTTTTAAAGTTGAGTCATGCTAAATTATTATGTTTATACGAGTCCAAATCTAAATCGAATATTTTTCGGGTCGATTTCGAATCGGGTCGGGTGTGGTTTTGACACCTCTATGTGGATGAATCCAATTGTTTGTTTGTTTATTACATTCGGCTAGGCTTATTTTAAGTTGAGAAATTTGAGTTTAGTTTGTTACTCATTGATTCTTTGATGAGATTTTACAAGGGACGTGTCAATTGTAAAACGTATATAATTATTGTAGTTTTGATGAAAGAAAAACTTTATTAGTTTAATTTGATACGTTTTTGTTATGTTAAATTCATTCTTAGTATCTTTAACATTTTTCACTAGTCCAACTTTTGATGAACAAGTTTGGATTTCAAACAAACCTCTTCACAAGGTAATGTTGATGCGGCTCGGTGGCTGGTTTCCTTCTTTTGCAATCAGTTCCCGTCCATGAGGTCCTTCAAGAAAGAAAGGGTCGATTATCTAATGATAATGAAATTTATTTTTTAAGAAAGAAATCCTATGTCTTTGTTTATTACTACATATAATGGATCACTATACACAAGCAATATGAGTATTCTCTTGCAAAAATACAATATAAATTTATTATCATGATCATTGTTTACTATCACGTAACAAATTATTCATGTGGGTAGTAGCCTAATAGGTTTATACTTTTTATTTTTTTTCCTGTAGTCCTTTTTTCTTAGCAGGTGTAAAACACAGAGAAAACACTACAATATACTACCAACCTCGCAATTTATCATTTATCATTCCAACTATTAATTTAAGATTACATTGCCAATTAGGCAATTAGGTCTGTAATTTATAGGTCTGCCTTCTTATCTCTCTTACTTTTCAATAATTTTCTTGATTATAATTTAAAATAGAAAATAGCCATTTTCAGAATCGGATAAGGTTTTCTCTAGCAAGGGTCTTTTACTCCATTATTTACAAGATTTTAGTCTGCCTAAAATCAAGCAATATCACCCGAGGAATAAGATGAATAGATAAGAGCACAAATTTAAGACTTATCTGATTTATAAAACATGTAGGAGTAATTAATTTAATTTTATTGTGGTCAATCTACTTGCATTGATCTTGAGTCATCGAATATAGTCTCCATCACCTATTGATCTTGAGTCAGCGAATATAAGTCTCCATCACCTATCTAGCTACTTGCATATGTTGCACATATAATAATCCATCTTCAATAAAATGTACAATGTGTACAATAAACACAATTAATTAGTTGCGTCATTATCTTTGATTATAGATGGAATTGATATATTTAGATCGATTTCAATTAAGATCAGAAATGGATTCATTACATCAAATGAGAAAACCTAGCTAGATAAGATCACTTAATCATTTTTTCAATGTTTATAGTGTGTGAAAGAAAAGTCATCTACAAATATAATTCAATGTATATTATGTAGGGATCGGAAGAGGTCACTACGACTCTCACAAAATCACCAACTCAAGACAATCAACCAATAATTCAAACAAATCAACCCAAATTATTTCACAACTAAATAACCACACACAATATCAGCAATAATGCAGTAGCAAAATAGCAATAGCACCAACAATACTAGGAAGAAAAGATAATAATCAACACACTAGACTTTTACGTGGAAAACCCCTTCGATGTGAAGGATAAAAAACCACGGGACCGTTAAGGAGTCCACCCTAACTTCTCTTATTGATAATTGAGGGTAAAATAAACCCAAATCAGTCTACAAAAGGTTTATACACCCACCAACAACAACAAACAACAAGAGATGAAAAATAGAGAACAAGAGGAGTAGAAATCACCCAAAAACAGCACTTCTGTCCAAGGACGATTATGACCAAACCAGAGCTCAAACGACGATCTCCACCGTCCAAAATGAATCCCTTGATGTCAGGAACAAGCTGTCAAAATTTGAGGATGATCCAACGGTTGAATTTCCGGAAACAGCCAGATCTGTAAAGGCTGTCCAGAAAAACCGAGAATGAAACTCTCTCTATTTCTCTCTTTTGTGTGTTCTAATTTTTGTGAATGAATCCTCTCATCACTTCACTTGGCTGCTGCCCTAATCTCACAAACATTTTTTACCCCAAAGCTTTCTAAGAAAGCCACCAAAAAAAAATAAGCCCAAAAGGACTTACTACTAACTAGTAAAAATGTAATAAAAATTGACCAAGTAAAAAGAGCCAAATACAAAAAACATTTTACCACCAATTGGGCTGAACCCATAACATATTATCCTTCTTAGGTAGCGTATAATTCAATGGATTTGGTGTCAATCTCTTTCAAAACGTATACAAGTATATATTATGTAATATTTCATACTCGCAACTCGTGGTGTATATATTTAGCTAAATATTGCATGGCGCAAACATGACGCATGTTGAGTCCCTTAGGTTTTGATTGATAGTTTTGAATGATGACAAACAGCTAAGGGAAACAGGTCTTTGAAAGTGTTCAATACAGTTGGGGGAACCAACTAAAATAGAACACTGTTTTCCTAGATAAGTTATTGATTATATGAGTTATCTATTGAACTAACTTATCTATATACAGGAAACAGTTAGATGATAAATGTGCTATGTACTGGTGGGGAACCAGTATGAACCGTTTCCTTGACTGCTATGCGGAAAAGCAGTCACATACTCTTTATTGTGCATTAACCATGTTACATGTGCAGTAGTTGAGTTGATTCCAAGACTTGGAGCATAGAAGCCTTTCGAAGATATTTCGAAGAAAGATTGTTTGCTCATAATAGAAGTATTCAAGGAAGATTCAAGTCTTGAAGATTACATGAAGAAAAGACGATTTATGCTTTAATATGTTATCTAGGTTTTCATGTAATATGCTCCGTAGTATGCTTGCATGTTTGGGTTATATAAGTGCTTAAAAGTATATTGAAGTATGATATGAAATCTGGTACAAAGTTGGAACAGGTTTCATAACATGTTTCAATTCAGGGAACCAGGTTGGGGAACCAGGTTCACTGTACGAAATATTCGAGCTGCCGTTTTGGAAAAAGATTTTACAAAAAGATTTTTTTGAAAATATTTTGTGCAGCTGGAAATAAGATGAAATATTCTTGGTTACCTAAAAACTAGGAGTATTTATCTTAATTGATTCTATCTTTGTGATTAAATCAAATAAGATAAATACTTTCCTAAAATTACAATATATCTTATTCTCTAAGATTGTGTGATTTAAGGAAACTAGGTTTTAGGAATCTAAGCTTATATAAACTCATCTTATTTCACATATTTCGTGTGCCTCTCCAGAAATTAAAAAGAGCAATTATTTGAGAGCATATACTTAAGCACTAATCCCATTCATCAAGTCATATACAAGAGCATTCTAGTACAAAAACATTCTCTCTTAATTAGCTTCGTAGAAGTGAGATCAAAGGAGAGTTCTTGATTCTTGTATTGAGTCTTTAACAAAGGGGTTAAAGGCTGGGTGAGTGTTTGTGAGTTCAAACACATTGGGCTTACGAGTGTAAGTCGAGAGCACACTCGGAGTAGAGTGTGGGGTTTGCTGGTTCCCGGAGTAGGGAAACAGCAGAGTGTTCTTTGTCTTTGTTTTTCGGAGTAGATTAATAAAGAACTTAGGATAGGAGGACGTAGGCCTGAGTTGGCTGAACCTCGTTAAATTTGTTGTCTTCTTTATTGCTTATTTATATTCCGCTGCGTACGGGAACCAGCACAACTGGTTCCTCACACATAATCCGAAAAGAAGCAAAATTAGCCAACGATTACTTAACACTCAATTCACCCCCCCCCCCTCTTGAGTGCCCATTGAACCTTCAATTGGTATCAGAGCCTAAGCTTCTCGAAAGAGTAACATCTAGAGGAGTTAAGAATGAGTACTCAAGAATTAAGTGCAATCGGTGATGACAACAAGTCACCCAAGTTTAATGGAAATAATTATGCTTGGTGGAAGAACAGGATCCAGAATGTTATCATGGGTATTGATTATGAATGCTGGCTCGTAGTTAAAAATGGTCCTAATATCATTCTCAAGACAGATGTTGAGGGGAACCAGGTTCCCAAGAAAGATAGCGAATTGGTCACTGCTGATCACAAGTTGCTGGAGAAGAATGCTAAGGCAATGTCAATACTACAACAAGCAATAGGTGAGACCGAAACAAATCGTATATCTGGCTGCAGTAGTGCTAAGGAGATATGGGACACCCTTGAACTTGCGTTTGAGGGAACCAGTGAGGTAAAACGGTCTAAAATTGATTTAATCATGTCTAAATATGAATTGTTTGCCATGAATAAAAATGAAAAAATCAATGATTGCTTTCGTAGGTTTATGACTATTGTAAATGATCTTAGATCTCTTGGTAAAAATTTATCTGACGAGGATCTTGTGAGAAAATTATTGCGTAGTTTAACAGATGCATGGACAGCCAAGGTAACAGCAGTATACGAAGCAAAGGATCTGTCTACCTTGTCTCTGGAACAGCTGATTGGTTCCCTTATGACTCATGAGATGCTGATTGACTCTAAGTCTGAGAAGGAACCAGCAAGAGGCATGGCGCTTAAGGGAACAGTAGAAGATGATGAAGATGAAATTAGCATGATTGCAAAAAGATTTGAGAGATCTCTTCGAGATCAAAGAAAGAATTTCAAAGGTAAGCATTTTAAAAACTATAAAAAATCTAACTCTAATTCTTCTTCTACAGGATGTTTCAAGTGTGGAGAAAAAGGACATCTTATTCGAGATTGTCCTAAGTGGAATGACAAACAGTCTAAATTCGGAGATAAACAAGCATACAAGAATGCCATGATAGCTTCCATGTGGGGAGACTCTGACTCAGGGTCAGATGAAGAAGAAGGATCACCCAACTCAGATGTTTGCCTAACTGCCTTTACAAACATCAAGGAAAACAACACTGGTCCAGGAACCAGAGGGGGAACCAGTACATTCAACAAATGCTTTATGGCAAAGAAGGATGTACTACATGAACGCAAGGTAAGCTTAGAGCAAATTAGAGAAGATATGCATGAATATGATAGAGAAAATACGCTTGCTTGTATTGATTCCTTACTAGATGAATGCTATAAATTAAGTGAAACATACATAATTTGCAAAAGAGAATTAAAAGAAAAAAGTGGTGAATGTAATATTGCTATTGCTAGCTGTGATCATCTAGAAGGAGTCTGTTATGAACTAAAAAATCAAGTAGCAGAACTAGAGGTTGAATTGGACAAGTGTAAAGTGGAACTAGAAAAGGAAAGATCGTTTGAACCAATTGATGGTGAAGAGGATCTGACCTCCTGGTTCCCTAGAGACTTATCAACCACTAGCGATACTCTTGATTTTTCAGTAGCTATAAGTAAAGCAAATTCATGTACTAGAACTTCCTTGTTGAAGGCCTTTGAAACATTGGCTTACAACCTGGAAAATTCTCACAAGGAAATTGCTTCACTTAAAGCTGCACAGTTCACTGTTTCCCCTACAGGTACCAGTGTAGATGTCAGTAATATGATTGATAAGTATGAAAGTAATATTTGTGATTTGCATGCGGAAATCAATCAACTGAAAAAGGACAAGCAACCAGTGGTTGTTGACATGTCTATTGACCGTATGGTTTCAAAGCTTAATCTACAATTCGAAGCTTTAAAAAGTAACTTTGATTTTCTTAAAGAGAAAAACGAATTGTTGACTAAGACACTTGAAACCAGAGAAAAAGAACTTAATGATAGTCATAGACATGTGGAAAAATTATTGAATGCTCAAAAATCCTTAAATTACCTGACTTCATCAAGAGGAAACAGAGGAAAAGTTGGTCTCGGTTATACTAGACAGAGAACCAGGACTAACTGGTCTCCCAGAGAAACCACCTGGATCAAAGAATATCAACGAGGCAAGTATGTCATGACTAAAGAGATGCATGTGTGTTTTCATTGTGGTAAAAATGGACATAAGATACATGAATGTCCAGCTAAGAAAATTAGTGCTAATAAGAACAGCAAGGGTGCAAAGTGTGTTTGGAGAAGAAAGGATCAACAAGTTGTTAATATTGTTGAAAAGGGACCCAAGTATGTTTGGGTTCCTAAATCTAATGTTTGATTTGCTCTTGCAGGCTAGAGTGAAGGGAGACACCTATTGGTATTTGGACAGTGGTTGCTCAAGACACATGTCCGGGGATAAAGATCAATTCCTTTCACTAGTGGCCTTTGATGGAGGAAGTGTCACCTTTGGGGATAACAGCAAGGGAACCATCACTGGTTTAGGTAAGGTTGGTAAGACACTTTCTAACGCAATAGATGATGTTTATTATGTTGAAGGCTTGCAACATAATCTCTTGAGTATTTCTCAATTATGTGACAAAGGTAATAGAGTTGAGTTTCAAGCCAACCTATGTCACATAGTTAACTCACAAACAGGAGAACTTGTATGTGAGGGAACCAGGAAGCATGATGTTTACATCACCTTCTTAGATAAAATCCCTCAAGACAAGTCCATCTGTTTGAGAGCTGTTTCTGACAATAATCAATGGATTTGGCATAAGAGGTTTGGACATGCTAGCCTAACACTTCTAAACAAACTTAAAATACGTGACTTAGTTGTAGGCCTTCCTAACATTAAGTATGAAGCTAATAAAGTTTGTTCTGAATGTGTAAGGGGGAAACAGGTCAAAATTTCTTTTAAGCCTAAAACTATTATGAGTACCAACAGACCTTTCGAACTTGTACATATTGACTTGTGTGGTCCCATGAGAGTACAAAGTCGAAGAGGTCATAGATATGTCTGTGTTATGGTTGATGATTATTCTAGGTACACTTGGGTAATGATGTTACACACAAAGGATGAAACGTTTGAAGAATGGGTAACATTGGTGAAACAAGTGGAGAACCAGCTCACCCACAAGCTGGTCTCGGTAAGATCAGACCATGGTACTGAATTTGATAATGCTAACTTTATTGATTATTGTAGGGAACATGGAGTTAATCACAACTTCTCAGCCCCTAGAACACCTCAACAAAAATGGTGTTGTAGAAAGGAAGAATAGAACTCTTGAGGAGATGGCGAGGACGATGCTCATTGAGAGTGGTCTCCCAAAGAGTTTTTGGGGAGAAGCTGTTGACACTGCTTGCTATATATTGAATAGAGGTCTCATTAGACCAAAGTTAAATAAGACTCCCTATGAACTTCTTAAAGGTCGAAAGCCAACATCACATACTTTCGTGTCTTTGGATGTAAATGTTATGTGCATAATAATGGGAAGAATCAACTTGATAAGTTTGATCCTAGAAGTGATGAGGGAATCTTTCTTGGATACTCTTCTCACAGCAAAGCATATAGAGTCTTCAATAAAAGGACTCTTTGTGTTGAGGAGAGTGTCCATGTCATTTTTGATGAATTTAACATGTCTTCTGAGATTGCGCAGGTACAACCTGATGAAGTGATTGGATTGATGGATTTCACGGGGAACCAGTATACTGGTCCCACGGATGAAGTGCAAGCAGATCTAGGCCTACCAAATACTCCACCAGATGATAATGATGAAGTGCCTAGAGAAGAAAATGAAGATAATGAGGACTCTGAAGGGGAACCAAGTCCTGATGGTTCCTCAAATAATAGACAGGTAATGAGTTCAGGGGGAACAGAAGAAGGTACCACCCCTGAACCTGAGGTAAGTAATGATAGAGGAAACAGCATGAATGTGAATCCTCCTGGCTCCTCAGAAGAAGGAGAGATCCATGAACATGCTGGTTCCCAACTTAATGAGAAAGCACAAAACAGTCTTAATTTTAAAAGTTATAGATATCAATCTTCTCATCCCACTGATCAAATAATTAGTGATATAAATAAGGGGATTCAAACGAGAACAAATGTTTTTCAAAACTTTTGTGCTTTCTATTCTTTCCTGTCTAATGTAGAGCCTACTGACTATAAAATGGCATTGACTGATCCTGATTGGGTACTAGCTATGCAAGATGAGTTAAATCAGTTTCAGAGGAACCAGGTTTGGCACCTGGTTCCCCGTCCCAAGGAAAGATCAGTCATTGGCACTAGATGGGTCTTTAGAAACAAGTTAGATGACCTTGGTACTATAGTCAGAAACAAAGCAAGGCTAGTGGTGCAAGGGTACAATCAACAAGAAGGAATTGACTATGATGAGACGTTTGCACCAGTAGCTAGGCTAGAGGCTATTAGGATTTTAATTGCTTATGCTGCTCACATGAATTTTAAGCTGTTTCAGATGGATGTAAAGACTGCCTTCCTCAATGGATATTTAAAGGAAGAAGTATATGTGGAGCAGCCACCTGGTTTTGAAGATGCACTGTTCCCCCAACATGTGTACAAGTTGGACAAAGCATTATATGGGTTGAAACAAGCTCCGAGGGCTTGGTATGAAAGATTGTCCAATTTCTTGATGGCAAATGATTACAAGAGGGGAACAGTAGACAAGACCTTGTTCATAAGAACCAGGGGGAAACACTTGATTGTAGTACAAATTTATGTTGATGATATTTTATTTGGTGCTACTAATCAGGTTTTATGTGATGAATTTGCTAATCTTATGCAGAGTGAATTTGAAATGAGCATGATGGGAGAACTAGGATTCTTCCTAGGGCTGCAGATTAAGCAAATGGATGATGGAATAATGATCCATCAACAAAAGTACTTAAAAGAGTTGCTGAAAAAATTCGGCATGGAGAACAGCAAAGCTTATGATACACCTGTTCCCCATCTACAAAATTAGATGCTGATCTTAAGGGAAAAGATGTTGAAGCTTCTCTTTATAGAGGAATGATAGGTTCTCTACTTTACCTAACAGCTAGTAGACCTGACATTGTGTTTTCTGTTGGTTTGTGTGCTAGGTTTCAAAGCAATCCAAAGGAATCTCACTTGAAGGCTGTTAGAAGGATACTTAGGTATCTTGTAGGAACAGCAAATCTGGGATTGTGGTACCCCAAAGGCAGTACCATTGATCTTATTGGATACACAGATGCAGATTATGCTGGTTTCTTAGTTGATAGAAAGAGCACATCAGGTATGGCACACTTTCTTGGCTCTTGTCTAATTTCATGGGGTTCTAAAAAGCAAAATTCAGTGGCCCTATCCACAGCAGAGTCTGAATATATAGCTGCAGCTTCATGCTGTTCCCAGCTACTGTGGATAAGGAACCAGCTGAAAGATTTTGGTGTTATTTATAAAAGTGTTCCTATTTTTTGTGATAACACTAGTGCAATCAATATTTCAAAGAATCCTGTGCAACACTCCAAGACAAAAACACATTGAAATAAGACACCATTTTTTAAGAGACAATGTGGAAAAAGGATTGGTGGAGATGTTGTTTTGTAAAAGTGAAGATCAAATTGCTGATATCTTCACAAAGCCTTTGTGTAGAGAGTCTTTTTGTAGGTTAAGAGTCCTTTTAGGTCTAGTTAGATTTTAGGTATTGGCTTCAATTACTTCCTTCAATGATTGGTTAGAATGGTATTCTCTTGTATAGTGTGTGTACATACTTATGTTGATATCTTTCAAGTGTTGTGTAGATGGTTCAAAATCTCAAAAGGATTGAGAATCATTGTTGTAAGAAACAGGTGAAATCAGGCTGAATTGCCAGAAACAGCGTGACATGGTTCTATACAGGTACCAGCAAAGGGAAACAGCAGACCAGCTCTGATATGTCATCCGATAATATCTTTTATTTTCGGAAGATTACTATAAGATATTTCCTTTTGGAAGGAATTTATCTTATTTCAGTTATTTAATCCCATATAAAAGGCAAACATATCATATGCCTTATTTATAGTTGGTTGAGATAATTATGGTAAAAGATAATTACCAAATTTTTGATTTCAATTTAAAAAAAAAAAAAAAAAATATATCCTTTACAGTTGCTTTTTATTGGCTCAACTAACTCTTTTCTTTCCTTCTTCTCTCTTTGTGCTTCATTGTTAAAAATATACACTAACCCTTTGTGCAGATCATCAATCATCATCACTCGAAATTCTCTTTCTCTCTCTCGTATGCTTTAAATTCATCATTGTTCATTCGGTTACTGTTCACTCAAGGAACCAGCTCAGTCTCAGGGGGAACATCAGAAGGAAGCTCAAATGTCCTTAAGCCCGAAGTTGGAGGAAATTCGGAAAAGTCAGAGTGAAGAGGATGAAATAGAGATTGTTGGTTACAATGAGGAGACACTCATTGTTAAGACCATGGTACGAAGTAGAGTAACTCAATCTTCATTAAAGAAGTTCACTGAGAAGGTGTAGGAGGAACAGTCCATTAATTCTCTTCCGGAAACCAAGAGAAAAAGGGTACCAGCAAGAACCTTTCACACCACAAAAGGGTGGAGGTCTTTGCTTGATTGATGTGATGCTAGTCTTGTACTCGTTATGCAACAAGGAGAACTTTATGAATAAGTGCGGATCTCTCATGATTTATAAAAAAAAAAAAAAAAAAAAAAAAAATAGAGGAACCAGCAGGTCAGGAAGTGGTTTTGAAACAGATTGGGGAATCACAAGAATATGCTTAGTAATATAATGATTTTGGTTTAAGCAGAGCATGGTGACAAGGATGAAGAGGAATCAGATGATAATACAGAAGATGTTGCAAAGTTCGAGGAGGAGGAAGGGAACGAGAATGATGATGAGGAGTGATGCTGTTTCTGTTCTTGTTTCCTCACCCTCATGTTTATTCTAAAATAACTGATTTTGTTGGTCTGTCTACTTCTCTCCATTCCATGAACTTTCTTTTTGGATGGATTTGGGCTTCTTTGGTTGAACTTTGTTGGCTTGTATGAACTACTAACTCTGCTATGGTATGAACTGTTTGACTAATCTCTTTTTGCAGCATAATGCTTGAATGGTGGTTGATGCCATTGTATGGATAAGCACATTAACTTGTGCACATTGCTTTTACTTGTGGATACTTTTTAATGATGCCAAAAGGGGGAAGTAGTTTGAAGTTGAAGCCTAAGGTTTAGCTAGTTTAGATTGAGTCAGTTTGAGGTTTAGCTAGTTTAGATTGAGTCAGTTTGAGTCTTTTTATTTCGTATTTTCTATTTTCTGTTTAGGGGACCAGTTAGCCTAACTGACTTGTTCCAAAGAGTTTTTGAGTCCTTGAAGTTTTTGACGGTTTTCTTTTTGAGCATGTCCACAGGTTCAAGAACTTCAAGAGTTTGTCATCATCAAAAAGGGGAATTTGTTGAGTCCCTTAGGTTTTGATTGATAGTTTTGAATGATGACAAACAGCTAAGGGAAACAGGTCTTTGAAAGTGTTCAATACAGTTGGGGGAACCAACTAAAATAGAACACTGTTTTCCTAGATAAGTTATTGATTATATGAGTTATCTATTGAACTAACTTATCTATATACAGGAAACAGTTAGATGATAAATGTGCTATGTACTGGTGGGGAACCAGTATGAAACCGTTTTCCTTGACTGCTATGCAGAAAAGCAGTCACATACTCTTTATTGTGCATTAACCATGTTACATGTGCAGTAGTTGAGTTGATTCCAAGACTTGGAGCATAGAAGCCTTTCGAAGATATTTCGAAGAAAGATTGTTTGCTCATAATAGAAGTATTCAAGGAAGATTCAAGTCTTGAAGATTACATGAAGAAAAGACGATTTATGCTTTAATATGTTATCTAGGTTTTCATGTAATATGCTCCGTAGTATGCTTGCATGTTTGGGTTATATAAGTGCTTAAAAGTATATTGAAGTATGATATGAAATCTGGTACAAAGTTGGAACAGGTTTCATAACATGTTTCAATTCAGGGAACCAGGTTCACTGTACGAAATATTCGAGCTGCCGTTTTGGAAAAAGATTTTACAAAAAGATTTTTTTGAAAATTTTTTTTGCAGCTGGAAATAAGATGAAATATTCTTGGTTACCTAAAAACTAGGAGTATTTATCTTAATTGATTCTATCTTTGTGATTAAATCAAATAAGATAAATACTTTCCTAAAATTACAATATATCTTATTCTCTAAGATTGTGTGATTTAAGGAAACTAGGTTTTAGGAATCTAAGCTTATATAAACTCATCTTATTTCACATATTTCGTGTGCCTCTCCAGAAATTAAAAAGAGCAATTATTTGAGAGCATATACTTAAGCACTAATCCCATTCATCAAGTCATATACAAGAGCATTCTAGTACAAAAACATTTTCTCTTAATTAGCTTCGTAGAAGTGAGATCAAAGGAGAGTTCTTGATTCTTGTATTGAGTCTTTAACAAAGGGGTTAAAGGCTGGGTGAGTGTTTGTGAGTTCAAACACATTGGGCTTACGAGTGTAAGTCGAGAGCACACTCGGAGTAGAGTGTGGGGTTTGCTGGTTCCCGGAGTAGGGAAACAGCAGAGTGTTCTTTGTCTTTGTTTTTCGGAGTAGATTAATAAAGAACTTAGGATAGGAGGACGTAGGCCTGAGTTGGCTGAACCTCGTTAAATTTGTTGTCTTCTTTATTGCTTATTTATATTCCGCTGCGTACGGGAACCAGCACAACTGGTTCCTCACACATAATCCGAAAAGAAGCAAAATTAGCCAACGATTACTTAACACTCAATTCACCCCCCCCCTCTTGAGTGCCCATTGAACCTTCAACGCACCT
>NW_018745126.1:0-26435 GCF_001683475.1 Chenopodium quinoa
ACTTTCATTTGATTCAATTAGCTTTGTAGAATGTATTTGACTTTCATTTGATTTTTGTTTGTTTGACTTTCATTTGATTGCTTTGTTTGAATGTGTTTGACTTTTTGATTGCTTTGTACTTTATTTGATTGCTTTTTGATTATTTGTTTGAAACTTTCATTTGATTTTGTTTAATGTGTTTGACTTTCATTTGATTCAATTAGCTTCGTAGAATTTTGACTTTATTTGATTCAATTAGCTTTTATTTGATTCAATTAGTTTTGTAGAATGTATTTGACTTTCATTTGATTCAAATATTTGTTTGAAGGTGTTTGACTTTCATTTGATTTAAAAGGCATTGTTTTAATGTGTTTGACTTTCATTTGATTCAATTAGCTTCGTAGAATGTATTTGACTTTCATTTGATTCAAATAGCTATGTTTGAATGTGTTTGACTTTCATTTGATTCAATTTGCTTTGTAGAATGCATTTCACTACCATTTGATTTAAATAACTTTGTTTGAATGTGTTTGACTTTCATTTGATACAATTAGCTTTGTAGAACGTATTTGACTTTTTCATTTGATTTAAATAGATTTGTAGGAATGTGATTGACTTTCATTTAATTCAATCAGCTTTGTAGAATGTATTTGACTTCCATTTGATTTAAATAGCTTTGTTTGAATGTGTTTGACTTTCATTTGATCCAATTAGCTTTGTAGAATGTATTTTACTTTCATTTGATTCAAATAGCTTTGTTTGAATGTGTTTGACTTTCATTTGATTTAATTTGCTTTGTAGAATGCATTTCACTTTCATATGATTTATATAGCTTTGTTTGAATGTGTTTGATTTTAATTTAAATTAAAAAGCTTTTTTTGAATGTGTTTGACTTTCATTTGATTTAAAAGGCTTTGTTTAAATGTGTTTGACTTTTAATTTGATTCAATTAGCTTTGTAGAATGTATTTTACTTTTATTTGATTTAATTAGCTTTGTGTGAATGCATTTGACTCTCATTTGATTCAATTAGCTTTGTTTAAATGTGTTTGACTTTTATTTGATTTAATTTGCTTTGTTTGAATGTATTTGACTCTCATTTTATTCAAATAGCTTTGTAGAATGTATTTGACTTTCATTTGATTCAAATTTGTTATTTGACTTTGTTTGAATTGCATTGGACTTTCATTTGATTCAATTAGCTTTTGTAGAATATATTTGACTTTCATTTGATTTCAATTAGCTTTGTTTGAAAGTGTTTGACTTTCATTTGATTCATTTAGCTTTGCTTGAATGTGTTTTGACTTTCATTTAATTCAATTAGCATTGTAGAATGTATTTAACTTTCATTTGAATAAAATAACTTTGTTTGAATGTGTTTGACTTTCATTTGATTCTATTAGCTTCGTAGATCGTATTTGACTTTCATTTGATTCAAATAGCTTTGTTTGAATGTGTTTGACTTTTATTTGATTCAATTTGCTTTGTAGAATGTATTTGACTTTCATTTGATTCAAATAGCTTTGTTTGAATGTGTTTGACTTTCATTTGATTCAATTTGCTTTGTAGAATGCATTTCACTTTCATTTGATTTATTATAGCTCTGTTTGAATGTGTTTGACTTTCATTTAAATTAAAAAGCTTTTTTTTTAATGTGTTTGACTTTCATTTGATTTAAAAGGCATTGTTTGAATGTGTTTGACTTTCATTTGATTCAATTAGTTTTGTATGAATGTGTTTGACTTTCATTGATTCAATTAGCTTCGTAGAATGTATTTGACTTTCATTTGATTCAAATAGCGTTGTTTGAATGTGTTGAACTTTCATTTGATTCAATTAGCTTTGTAGAATGCATTTCACTTCATTTAATTTAAATAACTTTGTTTGAATGTGTTTGACTTTCATTTGATACAATTAGCTTTGTAGAACGTATTTGACTTTCATTTGATTCAAATAGCTTTGTAGGAATGTGATTGACTTTCATTTAATTCAATCAGCTTTGTAGAATGTATTTGACTTCCATTTGATTTAAATAGCTTTGTTTGAATGTGTTTGACTTTCATTTGATCCAATTAGCTTTGTAGAATGTATTTTACTTTCATTTGATTCAAATAGCTTTGTTTGAATGTGTTTGACTTTTCATTTGATTTAATTTGCTTTGTAGAATGCATTTCACTTTCATTTGATTTATATAGCTTTGTTTGAATGTGTTTGATTTTAATTTAAATTAAAAAGCTTTTTTTGAATGTGTTTGACTTCCATTTGATTTAAAAGGCTTTGTTTAAATGTGTTTGACTTTTAATTTGATTCAATTAGCTTTGTAGAATGTATTTTACTTTTATTTGATTTAATTAGCTTTGTGTGAATGCATTTGACTCTCATTTGATTCAATTAGCTTTGTTTAAATGTGTTTGACTTTTAATTTGATTCAATTAGCTTTGTAGAATGTATTTTACTTTAATTTGATTTAATTAGCTTTGTGTGAATGCATTTGACTCTCAATTGATTCAATTAGCTTTGTTTGAATGTGTTTGACTTTCATTTGATTCAATTAGCTTTGTAGAATGTATTTGACTTTTATTTGATTCCAATAGCTTTGTTTAAATGTGTTTGACTTTCAATTGATTCAATTAGCTTTGTAGAATGTATTTTACTTTTATTTGATTTAATTTGCTTTGTTTGAATGTATTTGACTCATTTGATTCAAATAGATTTGTAGAATGTATTTGACTTTCATTTGATTCAAGTAGCTTTGTAGAATGTATTTGACTTTCATTTGATTCAAATAGCTTTGTAGAATGCATTTCACTTTCATTTGATTTATATAGCTTTGTTTGAATGTGTTTGATTTTAATTTAAATTAAAAAGCTTTTTTTGAATTTGTTTGACTTTCATTTGATTTAAAATGATTTGTTTAAATGTGTTTGACTTTTAATTTGATTCTATTAGCTTTGTAGAATGTATTTTACTTTAATTTGATTTAATTAGCTTTGTGTGAATGCATTTGACTCTCAAATTATAATTAGCTTTGTTTGAATGTGTTTGACTTTCATTTGATTCAATTAGCTTTGTAGAATGTATTTGACTTTTATTTGATTTAATTTGCTTTGTTTGAATGTATTTGACTCTCATTTGATTCAAATAGATTTGTAGAATGTATTTGACTTTCATTTGATTCAAATAGCTTTGTAGAATGTATTTGACTTTCATTTGATTCAAATAGCTTTGTTTGAATGTTTTTGACTTTTATTTGATTCAAATAGCTTTGTTTGAATGTGTTTGAGTTTCATTTAATTCAATTAGCTTTGTAGAATGTATTTGACTTTCATTTGATTCAAGTAGCATTGTTTGAAAGTGTTTTACTTTCACTTGATTCAATTAGCTTTATAGAATGTATTTGACTTTCATTTGATCTAAATAGCTTTGTTTGAATGTGTTTGACTTTCATTTGATTCAATTTGCTTTGTAGATTGCATTTCACTTTCATTTGATTTATATAGCTTTGTTTGAATGTGTTTGACTTTCATTTGATTTAAACGGCATTGTTTGAATGTGTTTGACTTTTATTTGTTTCAATTAGCTTTGTTTGAATGTGTTTGACTTTCATTGATTCAATTAGCTTCATAGAATGTATTTGACTTTCATTTGATTCAATTTGCTTTGTAGAATGTATTTGACTTTCATTTGATTCAAATAGCTTTGTTTGAATGTGTTTGACTTTCTTTTGATTCAATTTGCTTTGTAGAATGCATTTCACTTTCATTTGATTTAAATAACTTTGTTTGAATGTGTTTGACTTTTATTTGATTCAAATAGCTTTGTTTTAATGTGTTTGACTTTCATTTGATTCAATTAGCTTTAGAGAATGTATTTGACTTTCATTTGGTTCGAAAGATTTGTTTGAAGATGTTTGACTTTCATTTGATTCAATTTGCTTTGTTTGAATGTGTTTGACTTTCATTTGATTCAATTAGCTTTGTAGAATGTATTTGACTTTTATTTGATTCAATTAGTTTTGTAGAATGTATTTGACTTTCATTTGATTCGAAATATTTGTTTGAAGGTGTTTGACTTTCATTTGATTTAAAAGGCATTGTTTGAATGTGTTTGACTTTCATTTGATTCAATTAGCTTCGTAGAATGTATTTGACTTTCATTTGATTCAAATAGCTATGTTTGAATGTGTTTGACTTTCATTTTATTCAATTTGCTTTGTAGAATGCATTTCACTACCATTTGATTTAAATAACTTTGTTTGAATATGTTTGACTTTCATTTGATACAATTAGCTTTGTAGAACGTATTTGACTTTCATTTGATTTAAATAGATTTGTAGGAATGTGATTGACTTTCATTTAATTCAATCAGCTTTGTAGAATGTATTTGACTTCCATTTGATTTAAATAGCTTTGTTTGAATGTGTTTGACTTTCATTTGATCCAATTAGCTTTGTAGAATGTATTTTACTTTCATTTGATTCAAATAGTTTTGTTTGAATGTGTTTGACTTTCATTTGATTTAATTTGCTTTGTAGAATGCTTTTTACCTTCATATGATTTATATAGCTTTGTTTGAATGTTTTTGATTTTAATTTAAATTAAAAAGCTTTTTTTGAATGTGTTTGACTTTCATTTGATTTAAAAGGCTTTGTTTAAATGTGTTTGACTTTTAATTTGATTCAATTAGCTTTGTAGAATGTATTTTTACTTTTATTGGATTTAATTAGCTTTGTGTGAATGCATTTGACTCTCATTTGATTCAATTAGCTTTGTTTAAATGTGTTTGACTTTTAATTTGATTCAATTAGCTTTGTAGAATGTATTTTACTTTAATTTGATTTAATTAGCTTTGTGTGAATGCATTTGACTCTCATTTGATTCAATTAGCTTTGTTTGAATGTGTTTGATTTTCATTTGATTCAATTAGCTTTGTAGAATGTATTTGACTTTCATTTGATTCAAATAGCTTTATTTGAATGTGTTTGACTTTCAATTGATTCAATTAGCTTTGTAGAATGTATTTGACTTTTATTTGATTTAATTTGCTTTGTTTGAATGTATTTGACTCATTTGATTCAAATAGATTTGTAGAATGTATTTGACTTTCATTTGATTCAAATAGCTTTGTAGAATGTATTTGACTTTCATTTGATTCAAATAGCTTTGTAGAATGCATTTCACTTTCATTTGATTTATATAGCTTTGTTTGAATGTGTTTGATTTTAATTTAAATTAAAAAGCTTTTTTTGAATTTGTTTGACTTTCATTTGATTTAAAATGATTTGTTTAAATGTGTTTGACTTTTAATTTGATTCAATTAGCTTTGTAGAATGTATTTTACTTTAATTTGATTTAATTGCTTTGTGTGAATGCATTTGACTCTCATTTGATTCAATTAGCTTTGTTTGAATGTGTTTGACTTTCATTTGATTCAATTAGCTTTGTAGAATGTATTTTACTTTAATTTGATTTAATTAGCTTTGTTTGAATGTGTTTGACTCTCATTTGATTCAAATAGCTTTGTTTGAATGTGTTTGACTTTCATTTGATTCAAATAGCTTTGTTTGAATGTGTTTGACTTTCATTTGATTTAAAAGGCATTGTTTTAATGTGTTTGACTTTCATTTGATTCAATTAGCTTCGTAGAATGTATTTGACTTTTATTTGATTCAATTAGTTTTGTAGAATGTATTTGACTTTTATTTGATTCAATTAGTTTTGTAGAATGTATTTGACTTTCATTTGATTCGAAATATTTGTTTGAAGGTGTTTGACTTTCATTTGAATTTAAAAGGCATTGTTTTAATGTGTTTGACTTTCATTTGATTCAATTAGCTTCGTAGAATGTATTTGACTTTCATTTGATTCAACTAGCTATGTTTGAATGTGTTTGACTTTCATTTGATTCAATTTGCTTTGTAGAATGCATTTCACTACCATTTGATTTAAATAACTTTGTTTGAATGTGTTTGACTTTCATTTGATACAATTAGCTTTGTAGAACGTATTTGACTTTTTCATTTGATTTAAATAGATTTGTAGGAATGTGATTGACTTTCATTTAATTCAATCAGCTTTGTAGAATGTATTTGACTTCCATTTGATTTAAATAGCTTTGTTTGAATGTGTTTGACTTTCATTTGATCCAATTAGCTTTGTAGAATGTATTTTACTTTCATTTGATTCAAATAGCTTTGTTTGAATGTGTTTGACTTTCATTTGATTTAATTTGCTTTGTAGAATGCTTTTTACTTTCATATGATTTATATAGCTTTGTTTGAATGTGTTTGATTTTAATTTAAATTAAAAAGCTTTTTTTAAATGTGTTTGACTTTCATTTGATTTAAAAGGCTTTGTTTAAATGTGTTTGACTTTTAATTTGATTCAATTAGCTTTGTAGAATGTATTTTACTTTTATTTGATTTAATTAGCTTTGTGTGAATGCATTTGACTCTCATTTGATTCAATTAGCTTTGTTTAAATGTGTTTGACTTTTAATTTGATTCAATTAGCTTTGTAGAATGTATTTTACTTTAATTTGATTTAATTAGCTTTGTGTGAATGCATTTGACTCTCATTTGGATCAATTAGCTTTGTTTGAATGTGTTTGACTTTCATTTGATTCAATTAGCTTTGTAGAATGTATTTGACTTTTATTTGATTCCAATAGCTTTGTTTAAATGTGTTTGACTTTCAATTGATTCAATTAGCTTTGTAGAATGTATTTGACTTTTATTTGATTTAATTTGCTTTGTTTGAATGTATTTGACTCATTTGATTCAAATAGATTTGTAGAATGTATTTGACTTTCATTTGATTCAAATAGCTTTGTAGAATGTATTTGACTTTCATTTGATTCAAATAGCTTTGTAGAATGCATTTCACTTTCATTTGATTAATATAGCTTTGTTTGAATGTGTTTGATTTTAATTTAAATTAAAAAGCTTTTTTTAAATTTGTTTGACTTTCATTTGATTTAAAATGATTTGTTTAAATGTGTTTGACTTTTAATTTGATTCAATTAGCTTTGTAGAATGTATTTTACTTTAATTTGATTTAATTAGCTTTGTGTGAATGCATTTGACTCTCATTTGATTCAATTAGCTTTGTTTGAATGTGTTTGACTTTCATTTGATTCAATTAGCTTTGTAGAATGTATTTTACTTTAATTTGATTTAATTAGCTTTGTTTGAATGTATTTGACTCTCCTTTGATTCAAATAGCTTTGTTTGAATGTGTTTGACTTTCATTTGATTCAATTAGCTTTGTAAAATGTATTTGACTTTTATTTGATTCCAATAGCTTTGTTTAAATGTGTTTGACTTTCAATTGATTCAATTAGCTTTGTAGAATGTATTTGACTTTTATTTGATTTAATTTGCTTTGTTTGAATGTATTTTACTTTCATTTGATTCAAATAGCTTTGTAGAATGTATTTGACTTTCATTTGATTCAAATAGCTTTGTTTGAATGTTTTTGACTTTCATTTGATTCAAATAGCTTTGTTTAATTATGTTTGAGTTTCATTTAATTCAATTAGCTTTGTAGAATGTATTTGACTTTCATTTGATTCAAGTAGCATTGTTTGAAAGTGTTTTACTTTCACTTGATTCAATTAGCTTTGTAGAATGTATTTGATTTTCATTTGATTCAAATAGCTTTGTTTGAATGTGTTTGACTTTCATTTGATTCAATTTTCTTTGTAGATTGCATTTCACTTTCATTTGATTTATATAGCTTTGTTTGAATGTGTTTGACTTTCATTTGATTTAAAAGGCATTGTTTGAATGTGTTTGACTTTTATTTGTTTCAATTAGCTTTGTTTGAATGTGTTTGACTTTCATTGATTCAATTAGCTTCATAGAATGTATTTGACTTTCATTTGATTCAAATAGCTTTGTTTGAAAGTGTTTGACTTTCATTTGATTCAATTTGCTTTGTAGAATGTATTTGACTTTCATTTGATTCAAATAGCTTTGTTTGAATGTGTTAAACTTTCTTTTGATTCAATTTGCTTTGTAGAATGCATTTCACTTTCATTTGATTTAAATAACTTTGTTTGAATGTGTTTGACTTTTAATTGATTCAAATAGCTTTGTTTGAATGTGTTTGACTTTCATTTGATTCAATTAGCTTTGTAGAATGTATTTGACTTTCATTTGATTCGAAAGATTTGTTTGAAGATGTTTGACTTTCATTTGATTCAATTTGCTTTGTTTGAATGTGTTTGACTTTCATTTGATTCAATTAGCTTTGTAGAATGTATTGGACTTTTATTTGATTCAACTAGTTTTGTAGAATGTATTTGACTTTCATTTGATTCGAAATATTTGTTTGAAGGTGTTTGACTTTCATTTGATTTAAAAGGCATTGTTTTAATGTGTTTGACTTTCATTTGATTCAATTAGCTTCGTAGAATGTATTTGACTTTTATTTGATTCAATTAGTTTTGTAGAATGTATTTGACTTTTATTTGATTCAATTAGTTTTGTAGAATGTATTTGACTTTCATTTGATTCGAAATATTTGTTTGAAGGTGTTTGACTTTCATTTGATTTAAAAGGCATTGTTTTAATGTGTTTGACTTTCATTTGATTCAATTAGCTTCGTAGAATGTATTTGACTTTCATTTGATTCAAATAGCTATGTTTGAATGTGTTTGACTTTCATTTGATTCAATTTGTTTTGTAGAATGCATTTCACTACCATTTGATTTAAATAACTTTGTTTGAATGTCTTTGACTTTCATTTGATACAATTAGCTTTGTAGAACGTATTTGACTTTTTCATTTGATTTAAATAGATTTGTAGGAATGTGATTGACTTTCATTTAATTCAATCAGCTTTGTAGAATGTATTTGACTTCCATTTGATTTAAATAGCTTTGTTTGAATGTGTTTGACTTTCATTTGATCCAATTAGCTTTGTAGAATGTATTTTACTTTCATTTGATTCAAATAGCTTTGTTTGAATGTGTTTGACTTTCATTTGATTTAATTTGCTTTGTAGAATGCATTTCACTTTCATATGATTTATATAGCTTTGTTTGAATGTGTTTGATTTTAATTTAAATTAAAAAGCTTTTTTTGAATGTGTTTGACTTTCATTTGATTTAAAAGGCTTTGTTTAAATGTGTTTGACTTTTAATTTGATTCAATTAGCTTTGTAGAATGTATTTTACTTTTATTTGATTTAATTAGCTTTGTGTGAATGCATTTGACTCTCATTTGATTCAATTAGCTTTGTTTAAATGTGTTTGACTTTTATTTGATTTAATTTGTTTTGTTTGAATGTATTTGACTCTCATTTTATTCAAATAGCTTTGTAGAATGTATTTGACTTTCATTTGATTCAAATAGCTATGTAGAATGTATTTGACTTTCATTTGATTCAAATAGCTTTGTTTGAATGTGATTGACTTTCATTTGATTCAATTAGCTTTGTAGAATATATTTGACTTTCATTTGATTCAATTAGCTTTGTTTGAAAGTGTTTGACTTTCATTTGATTCATTTAGCTTTGCTTGAATGTGTTTGACTTTCATTTAATTCAATTAGCATTGTAGAATGTATTTAACTTTCATTTGAATAAAATAACTTTGTTTGAATGTGTTTGACTTTCATTTGATTCTATTAGCTTCGTAGAATGTATTTGACTTTCATTTGATTCAAATAGCTTTGTTTGAATGTGTTTGACTTTTATTTGATTCAATTTTCTTTGTAGAATGTATTTGACTTTCATTTGATTCAAATAGCTTTGTTTGAATGTGTTTGACTTTCATTTGATTCAATTTGCTTTGTAGAATGCATTTCACTTTCATTTGATTTATATAGCTCTGTTTGAATGTGTTTGACTTTCATTTAAATTAAAAAGCTTTTTTTTGAATGTGTTTAACTTTCATTTGATTTAAAAGGCATTGTTTGAATGTGTTTGACTTTCATTTGATTCAATTAGTTTTGTATGAATGTGTTTGACTTTCATTGATTCAATTAGCTTCGTAGAATGTATTTGACTTTCATTTGATTCAAATAGCGTTGTTTGAATGTGTTTAACTTTCATTTGATTCAATTAGCTTTGTAGAATGCATTTCACTTCCATTTAATTTAAATAACTTTGTTTGAATGTGTTTGACTTTCATTTGATACAATTAGCTTTGTAGAACGTATTTGACTTTCATTTTATTCAAATAGCTTTGTAGGAATGTGATTGACTTTCATTTAATTCAATCAGCTTTGTAGAATGTATTTGACTTCCATTTGATTTAAATAGCTTTGTTTGAATGTGTTTGACTTTCATTTGATCCAATTAGCTTTGTAGAATGTATTTTACTTTCATTTGATTCAAATAGCTTTGTTTGAATGTGTTTGACTTTCATTTGATTTAATTTGCTTTGTAGAATGCATTTTTACTTTCATTTGATTTATATAGCTTTGTTTGAATGTGTTTGATTTTAATTTAAATTAAAAAGCTTTTTTTGAATGTGTTTGACTTCCATTTGATTTAAAAGGCTTTGTTTAAATGTGTTTGACTTTTAATTTGATTCAATTAGCTTTGTAGAATGTATTTTACTTTTATTTGATTTAATTAGCTTTGTGTGAATGCATTTGACTCTCATTTGATTCAATTAGCTTTGTTTAAATGTGTTTGACTTTTAATTTGATTCAATTAGCTTTGTAGAATGTATTTTACTTTAATTTGATTTAATTAGCTTTGTGTGAATGCATTTGACTCTCATTTGATTCAATTAGCTTTGTTTGAATGTGTTTGACTTTCATTTGATTCAATTAGCTTTGTAGAATGTATTTGACTTTTATTTGATTCCAATAGCTTTGTTTAAATGTGTTTGACTTTCAATTGATTCAATTAGCTTTGTAGAATGTATTTGACTTTTATTTGATTTAATTTGCTTTGTTTGAATGTATTTGACTCATTTGATTCAAATAGATTTGTAGAATGTATTTGACTTTCATTTGATTCAAATAGCTTTGTAGAATGTATTTGACTTTCATTTGATTCAAATAGCTTTGTAGAATGCATTTCACTTTCATTTGATTTATATAGCTTTGTTTGAATGTGTTTGATTTTAATTTAAATTAAAAAGCTTTTTTTGAATTTGTTTGACTTTCGTTTGATTTAAAATGATTTGTTTAAATGTGTTTGACTTTTAATTTGATTCGATTAGCTTTGTAGAATGTATTTTACTTTAATTTGATTTAATTAGCTTTGTGTGAATGCATTTGACTCTCAAATTATAATTAGCTTTGTTTGAATGTGTTTGACTTTCATTTGATTCAATTAGCTTTGTAGATTGTATTTTACTTTAATTTGATTTAATTAGCTTTGTTTGAATGTATTTGACTCTCATTTGATTCAAATAGCTTTGTTTGAATGTGTTTGACTTTCATTTGATTCAATTAGCTTTGTAGAATGTATTTGACTTTTATTTGATTCCAATAGCTTTGTTTAAATGTGTTTGACTTTCAATTGATTCAATTAGCTTTGTAGAATGTATTTGACTTTTATTTGATTTAATTTGCTTTGTTTGAATGTATTTGACTCTCATTTGATTCAAATAGATTTGTAGAATGTATTTGACTTTCATTTGATTCAAATAGCTTTGTAGAATGTATTTGACTTTCATTTGATTCAAATAGCTTTGTTTGAATGTTTTTGACTTTTATTTGATTCAAATAGTTTTGTTTGAATGTGTTTGAGTTTCATTTAATTCAATTAGCTTTGTAGAATGTATTTGACTTTCATTTGATTCAAGTAGCATTGTTTGAAAGTGTTTTACTTTCACTTGATTCAATTAGCTTTGTAGAATGTATTTGACTTTCATTTGATTCAAATAGCTTTGTTTGAATGTGTTTGACTTTCATTTGATTCAATTTGCTTTGTAGATTGCATTTCACTTTCATTTGATTTATATAGCTTTGTTTGAATGTGTTTGACTTTCATTTGATTTAAAAGGCATTGTTTGAATGTGTTTGACTTTTATTTGTTTCAATTAGCTTTGTTTGAATGTGTTTGACTTTCATTGATTCAATTAGCTTCATAGAATGTATTTGACTTTCTTTTGATTCAAATAGCTTTGTTTGAAAGTGTTTGACTTTCATTTGATTCAATTTGCTTTGTAGAATGTATTTGACTTTCATTTGATTCAAATAGCTTTGTTTGAATGTGTTTGACTTTCTTTTGATTCAATTTGCTTTGTAGAATGCATTTCACTTTCATTTGATTTAAATAACTTTGTTTGAATGTGTTTGACTTTTATTTGATTCAAATAGCTTTGTTTTAATGTGTTTGACTTTCATTTGATTCAATTAGCTTTGTAGAATGTATTTGACTTTCATTTGATTCGAAAGATTTGTTTGAAGATGTTTGACTTTCATTTGATTCAATTTGCTTTGTTTGAATGTGTTTGACTTTCATTCGATTCAATTAGCTTTGTAGAATGTATTTGACTTTTATTTGATTCAATTAGTTTTGTAGAATGTATTTGACTTTCATTTGATTCGAAATATTTGTTTGAAGGTGTTTGACTTTCATTTGATTTAAAAGGCATTGTTTGAATGTGTTTGACTTTCATTTGATTCAATTAGCTTCGTAGAATGTATTTGACTTTCATTTGATTCAAATAGCTATGTTTGAATGTGTTTGACTTTCATTTGATTCAATTTGCTTTGTAGAATGCATTTCACTACCATTTGATTTAAATAACTTTGTTTGAATGTGTTTGACTTTCATTTGATACAATTAGCTTTGTAGAACGTATTTGACTTTCATTTGATTTAAATAGATTTGTAGGAATGTGATTGACTTTCATTTAATTCAATCAGCTTTGTAGAATGTATTTGACTTCCATTTGATTTAAATAGCTTTGTTTGAATGTGTTTGACTTTCATTTGATCCAATTAGCTTTGTAGAATGTATTTTACTTTCATTTGATTCAAATAGCTTTGTTTGAATGTGTTTGACTTTCATTTGATTTAATTTGCTTTGTAGAATGCTTTTTACTTTCATATGATTTATATAGCTTTGTTTGAATGTGTTTGATTTTAATTTAAATTAAAAAGCTTTTTTTTAATGTGTTTGACTTTCATTTGATTTAAAAGGCTTTGTTTAAATGTGTTTGACTTTTAATTTGATTCAATTAGCTTTGTAGAATGTATTTTACTTTTATTGGATTTAATTAGCTTTGTGTGAATGCATTTGACTCTCATTTGATTCAATTAGCTTTGTTTAAATGTGTTTGACTTTTAATTTGATTCAATTAGCTTTGTAGAATGTATTTTACTTTAATTTGATTTAATTAGCTTTGTGTGAATGCATTTGACTCTCATTTGATTCAATTAGCTTTGTTTGAATGTGTTTGATTTTCATTTGATTCAATTAGCTTTGTAGAATGTATTTGACTTTCATTTGATTCAAATAGCTTTATTTGAATGTGTTTGACTTTCAATTGATTCAATTAGCTTTGTAGAATGTATTTGACTTTTATTTGATTTAATTTGCTTTGTTTGAATGTATTTGACTCATTTGATTCAAATAGATTTGTAGAATGTATTTGACTTTCATTTGATTCAAATAGCTTTGTAGAATGTATTTGACTTTCATTTGATTCAAATAGCTTTGTAGAATGCATTTCACTTTCATTTGATTTATATAGCTTTGTTTGAATGTGTTTGATTTTAATTTAAATTAAAAAGCTTTTTTTGAATTTGTTTGACTTTCATTTGATTTAAAATGATTTGTTTAAATGTGTTTGACTTTTAATTTGATTCAATTAGCTTTGTAGAATGTATTTTACTTTAATTTGATTTAATTAGCTTTGTGTGAATGCATTTGACTCTCATTTGATTCAATTAGCTTTGTTTGAATGTGTTTGACTTTCATTTGATTCAATTAGCTTTGTAGAATGTATTTTACTTTAATTTGATTTAATTAGCTTTGTTTGAATGTGTTTGACTCTCATTTGATTCAAATAGCTTTGTTTGAATGTGTTTGAGTTTCATTTGATTCAAATAGCTTTGTTTGAATGTGTTTGACTTTCATTTGATTTAAAAGGCATTGTTTTAATGTGTTTGACTTTCATTTGATTCAATTAGCTTCGTAGAATGTATTTGACTTTTATTTGATTCAATTAGTTTTGTAGAATGTATTTGACTTTTATTTGATTCAATTAGTTTTGTAGAATGTATTTGACTTTCATTTGATTCGAAATATTTGTTTGAAGGTGTTTGACTTTCATTTGAATTTAAAAGGCATTGTTTTAATGTGTTTGACTTTCATTTGATTCAATTAGCTTCGTAGAATGTATTTGACTTTCATTTGATTCAAATAGCTATGTTTGAATGTGTTTGACTTTCATTTGATTCAATTTGCTTTGTAGAATGCATTTCACTACCATTTGATTTAAATAACTTTGTTTGAATGTGTTTGACTTTCATTTGATACAATTAGCTTTGTAGAACGTATTTGACTTTTTCATTTGATTTAAATAGATTTGTAGGAATGTGATTGACTTTCATTTAATTCAATCAGCTTTGTAGAATGTATTTGACTTCCATTTGATTTAAATAGCTTTGTTTGAATGTGTTTGACTTTCATTTGATCCAATTAGCTTTGTAGAATGTATTTTACTTTCATTTGATTCAAATAGCTTTGTTTGAATGTGTTTGACTTTCATTTGATTTAATTTGCTTTGTAGAATGCTTTTTACTTTCATATGATTTATATAGCTTTGTTTGAATGTGTTTGATTTTAATTTAAATTAAAAAGCTTTTTTTGAATGTGTTTGACTTTCATTTGATTTAAAAGGCTTTGTTTAAATGTGTTTGACTTTTAATTTGATTCAATTAGCTTTGTAGAATGTATTTTACTTTTATTTGATTTAATTAGCTTTGTGTGAATGCATTTGACTCTCATTTGATTCAATTAGCTTTGTTTAAATGTGTTTGACTTTTAATTTGATTCAATTAGCTTTGTAGAATGTATTTTACTTTAATTTGATTTAATTAGCTTTGTGTGAATGCATTTGACTCTCATTTGATTCAATTAGCTTTGTTTGAATGTGTTTGATTTTCATTTGATTCAATTAGCTTTGTAGAATGTATTTGACTTTCATTTGATTCAAATAGCTTTATTTGAATGTGTTTGACTTTCAATTGATTCAATTAGCTTTGTAGAATGTATTTGACTTTTATTTGATTTAATTTGCTTTGTTTGAATGTATTTGACTCATTTGATTCAAATAGATTTGTAGAATGTATTTGACTTTCATTTGATTCAAATAGCTTTGTAGAATGTATTTGACTTTCATTTGATTCAAATAGCTTTGTAGAATGCATTTCACTTTCATTTGATTTATATAGCTTTGTTTGAATGTGTTTGATTTTAATTTAAATTAAAAAGCTTTTTTTGAATTTGTTTGACTTTCATTTGATTTAAAATGATTTGTTTAAATGTGTTTGACTTTTAATTTGATTCAATTAGCTTTGTAGAATTTATTTTACTTTAATTTGATTTAATTAGCTTTGTGTGAATGCATTTGACTCTCATTTGATTCAATTAGCTTTGTTTGAATGTGTTTGACTTTCATTTGATTCAATTAGCTTTGTAGAATGTATTTTACTTTAATTTGATTTAATTAGCTTTGTTTGAATGTATTTGACTCTCATTTGATTCAAATAGCTTTGTTTGAATGTGTTTGAGTTTCATTTGATTCAAATAGCTTTGTTTGAATGTGTTTGACTTTCATTTGATTTAAAAGGCATTGTTTTAATGTGTTTGACTTTCATTTGATTCAATTAGCTTCGTAGAATGTATTTGACTTTTATTTGATTCAATTAGTTTTGTAGAATGTATTTGACTTTTATTTGATTCAATTAGTTTAGTAGAATGTATTTGACTTTCATTTGATTCGAAATATTTGTTTGAAGGTGTTTGACTTTCATTTGAATTTAAAAGGCATTGTTTTAATGTGTTTGACTTTCATTTGATTCAATTAGCTTCGTAGAATGTATATGACTTTCATTTGATTCAAATAGCTATGTTTGAATGTGTTTGACTTTCATTTGATTCAATTTGCTTTGTAGAATGCATTTCACTACCATTTGATTTAAATAACTTTGTTTGAATGTGTTTGACTTTCATTTGATACAATTAGCTTTGTAGAACGTATTTGACTTTTTCATTTGATTTAAATAGATTTGTAGGAATGTGATTGACTTTCATTTAATTCAATCAGCTTTGTAGAATGTATTTGACTTCCATTTGATTTAAATAGCTTTGTTTGAATGTGTTTGACTTTCATTTGATCCAATTAGCTTTGTAGAATGTATTTTACTTTCATTTGATTCAAATAGCTTTGTTTGAATGTGTTTGACTTTCATTTGATTTAATTTGCTTTGTAGAATGCATTTCACTTTCATATGATTTATATAGCTTTGTTTGAATGTGTTTGATTTTAATTTAAATTAAAAAGCTTTTTTTTGAATGTGTTTGACTTTCATTTGATTTAAAAGGCTTTGTTTAAATGTGTTTGACTTTTAATTTGATTCAATGAGCTTTGTAGAATGTATTTTACTTTTATTTGATTTAATTAGCTTTGTGTGAATGCATTTGACTCTCATTTGATTCAATTAGCTTTGTTTAAATGTGTTTGACTTTTATTTGATTTAATTTGCTTTGTTTGAATGTATTTGACTCTCATTTTATTCAAATAGCTTTATAGAATGTATTTGACTTTCATTTGATTCAAATAGCTATGTAGAATGTATTTGACTTTCATTTGATTCAAATAGCTTTGTTTGAATGTGATTGACTTTCATTTGATTCAATTAGCTTTGTAGAATATATTTGACTTTCATTTGATTCAATTAGCTTTGTTTGAAAGTGTTTGACTTTCATTTGATTCATTTAGCTTTGCTTGAATGTGTTTGACTTTCATTTAATTCAATTAGCATTGTAGAATGTATTTAACTTTCATTTGAATAAAATAACTTTGTTTGATTGTGTTTGACTTTCATTTGATTCAATTAGCTTTGTAGAATGTATTTGACTTTCATTTGATTCAAATAGCATTGTTTGAATGTGTTTGACTTTCATTTGATTCAATTAGCTTTGTAGAATGTATTTGACTTTCATTTAAATTAAAAAGCTTTGTTTGAATGTGTTTGACTTTCATTTGATTCAATTAGCTTTGTAGAATGTATTTTACTTTTATTTGATTAAATTAGCTTTGTTTGAATTTATTTCACTCTCATTTGATTCAAATAGCTTTGTTTCAATGTGTTTGACTTTCATTTGATTTAATTAGCTTTATAGAATGTATTTGACTTTCATTTGATTCAAATAGCTTTGTTTGAATGTGTTTGACTTTCATTTGATTCAATTAGCTTTGTAGAATATATTTGACTCTCATTTGATTCAATTAGCTTTGTTTGAATGTGTTTGACTTTCATTTGATTCAATTAGCTTTGTAGAATGTATTTGACTTTTATTTGATTTAATTAGCTTTGTTTGAATGTATTTGACTCTCATTTGATTCAAATAGCTTGTTTTGAATGTGTTTTGTTTAGGGTGAAAATACCCTAAGACACGTGGCCCAATAAAGGCTTGACACGTGTCAATCTTTCAACGGTCTGCAAAGGCCCAATCCCTTTGCGACACGTGTCCCTTATACCCTAATTGAGGTACAGTTCTCCCTTACTATAAATAGTAAGGGTAGACCTCATTTATAAAACACACATTAATTGCAACCACACAAAAAACAAACAAAGCCCAAACCTACTGAAACGCTCTCGAACCGAGAAGCTTTTATTGTTCTTATTCCACTTCGAAAAGATACTAACTTAATCTTCGGAGGCGGAACTCCCACCCCCATCCGGAGTCTCCGTTACTTGTGCAGGTACAGGCGTAAGAAGGAAGTCTGCTAGGAAATTGTAACTCTCCCGAAGGACATAAAATACCCCCAAACATCTGGCGCCGTCTGTGGGGAGAGTACTTTCTAGATGACATCTGAGCCTATACTACCTGGTAAAGGCAATCTGCCTACTGGGGAGGTTGAGGTCCATTCGGACCAAGATACAGCCGATAACTATGACTTGGAAGCCTACACTGCTGCGGATGGCTCTTTAAGGACCAAGAACACCCGTTCCAAAGATAAGAGAGAACGGGAAGGGAACCAGGCGGCTCCTAGCAAGCCAACTAGGGGGCCGCTTGGGTTAACCTCTACCGCTGGAGACTCCCCAGTCTCCAGAGATGAGCTCATGAATATGATGATGAGCTTCAAAGGAGAGATCAAAGGCCTTCTGGACTATACAGCCGGCCCCCGTAAGGGTCAGGCGGAAGAAAGGCGTCACGGTAAAAAGACAGCCAAAACAGTAAAGGGTAGAGCATCTACCCCGCATCCGAAGTCAAACATGCCGGCTAGGCTCTTTGATTTCTCAAAGATGCACACTCCTATAGATGGAGTCAGAAAGCCCGTCCGGCACATTCAGCCGGATGGAACCAAGAAAGTCTATTCTGACGCCCGGACGCTCATCCAAGATAAAAAGACTCAGCGATCCGAGTCGGCATCAACATCGACCTTTCGAGACAGCTTCAATGCCACCTCAGGAAGGCACTCGAGAACAAACAATAACAGCCGGACGAGCGAGGTTTCCGCTCGATCCGGCCCCCATATGATCCAACCGGCAGTGCATGGAACACCGTATACGCCCTTTGGATCCCCCTATGCACAGGCAGGTATTTTCGGGGGGCAGCATCAGCCGCCCGTCCAGCCTATGGACTGGCAGCTCCGGCTGCTCAACCTTGGGGAACAGCCAACGGCGTTCTCCAGAGAAATCACCGAGATGACCCAGCCGTCTAAAATCAAAAACGTGTTGGTAGGCGCCTACGACGGTACCACCAACCCGGAAGATCACCTTATGGCATACACCAACCTGATGTATTTGCAGGGTTTGGATGACGCCGCATGGTGCCGGTGCTTCCCGGCTACGTTGAAAGGGATTGCTCAACGTTGGTTTGGTAACCTCCCAGCCGGATGCATCAATAATTTCAGGACCTTGGCCTACTGGTTTACGTCCAACTTTTCTATGAACATCCCTGCCAAGAAAACAAGCCTTGATCTAGGGCAATACAACAGGGAGACAAAGAGGGGCTCCGGTCATATGTCAGGCGGTTTAACCTGATGAGGACCCAAATCCATGGATTGTCTGATGACGTTGCCTATACTGATTTCTTCAAAGGCTTAAAAGATGGATCAACTTTTAAGTTTGACTTGGTTAGGAAGAGGGTCTCCACTCTTCACGAGGCGCTCATGAAGGCGGAGGCCTACATTCAGGCAGTGGAATTGTGTGTTGTTAAACTTCCAACGGATTACAAAAGATCCGATAAAAAAGAGAGTCGGCCTACCCAGTCGGCCAAAAAGGAAGACAAGAGAAAGGGGGTATGGGCGGCAGACTCATCCGGACAACCTTTCCAGAAAAGGAAGAGGTCGGATCCGTATGTGCCAAAGTACGAGTTCAACAAGGATTGTGCCTCCATTCTCAACGAAGTAAAGGACCGGTTGAATCTTGAAAAACCGTCTCCTATGAAGAGTCCTCTAAGCGCCCGGGATAAGAGCAAATATTGTCTTTTTCACGAGGAAATTGGCCACGACACTGAGGGTTGCTTTAGCCTCAGGCGGCTCTTCGACCGGCTCGCTGATGAGGGGGCTCTCAAATCTTATCTTTCCAAGTCAAGGGGTACTCCTAAACAAGCAAGAGGACCACCCCCAAAGAAGACGGCTACTCAATCGGATACGGATGAGGAAACCATCCTGACCATAGCCGGTGGATTTGCGGGAGGTGGGCCTACCATCCGGGGCACAAAAGACAACATTCGGAAACTGGTCAACTCAGTGGATGAGGGCCAGTCGTCTGAATATTCATTTCCGGAAGTTAACATCTCCGAGAGAGATAGGGGCGAGGTCAGGCGGCCTCATGATGACCCCATAGTCATCGAGTGCAAAATCGCCAATCAAAAGAGTTGGCCGGATCTTGATTGATACCGGGAGCTCATCCGACCTCATCAGCTACCGGTGCTTGGAGAAACTCAAGTATAAGCCCAGTAGCATGCTTCCGGCCTCATACCCTCTTGTAGGTTTTGGGGGAGGAGTAGTACATCCGGTGGGCATGATTAATCTACCCATCCGGTTCGGAGAGAAGGGTAAGGGCCGGCATATGGTTGTCAAGTTTCTTGTTGTAGAAGAGCTGACTGCCTACAATCTGATTATTGGCCGTCCAACCCTTAACCTCTCAAAGGCAGTCATCATCCCATCTCTAATGTTGATAAAGTTTGAAAGGGATGATGGCACAGTCGGTTCCTTGAGTGGGGACCAAAAGATGGCGAGAGAGTGTTACCTCTCGGACATCAAACCAACGCTTGACACAGGCGGTCAAGAGAAAGAAATTGTTGAACTTGACGACTGTGATCAAAGCTTACCGGCTACAAAGCCAGCCGGTAAAAAGAGGAAGGCGGACCAACTGGCGCCTGTGAAGGAGAAACAATAGCAATCACTGTCCGGGGAGAGGACAAACGTCCTTCGCCCTCAGCCGGCTGGAGAAATAATTGATGTTGTCCTTGAAGACAGCCGGCCAGACAGAACCGTCAAGGTTGGAACGACTGCGTTTGAAAGTTTGGGATCAGATTTGCTCCTTTTGCTGAAGGAGTTCAAAGATGTGTTTGCCTTTGAAGTAGAAGAGATGCCGGGTGTAAGTTCGGATCTTGCTGTACATAGACTCGCTGTGGATCCTAAGAAGAAGCCGGTCAGGCAAAAGAAACGGAACCATGGCGAGGAAAGGTCCCAGGCGGCAGCAACCGAGGTCAAGAAACTCTGGGATGCTGGATTCATCCGGCAATGTTACTACCCGGATTGGGTAGCCAATGTCGTCCTTGTGAAAAAGCCGAATGGAACCTGGCGGATGTGTGTAGATTACACGGACCTCAACAGGGCTTGTCCAAAAGATAGCTACCAGCTTCCAAAGATAGATCATTTGGTAGACTCTACAGCCGGCCATGCCCTGATGAGTTTCATGGACGCCTATTCCGGCTTCCATCAGATACCCTTGTGGAAGAAAGACCAAGAGAAGACGGCTTTCGTCACAGATCAAGGGCTATATTGCTACACGGTGATGCCGTTTGGGTTGAAGAATGCGCCTGCTACTTTCCAGCGAATGATGAACTCGGTCTTTTATGATCAGATTGGAAGGAACGTGGAGGCGTACATTGATGATATGATTGTCAAATCAAAGCTGCAGGCGAATCATCTAGCCGACCTCCGAGAAACTCTCACCACCCTCAGACGGCATAAAATCATGTTAAATCCAAAAAAATGCGTCTTTGGAGTTGAGTCCGGGAAGTTTCTTGGATTTTTTATTGATCAGAGGGGCATAGAGGCCAATCCGGACAAAGTACAGGCGGTGATTAACATGCAGTCGCCACGTACCGTCAGGGAGGCTCAAAAGCTTACCGGTTGCCTGGCGGCATTGGGGAGATTCCTCAGCCGGTCAGGTGACAAGTGCCTGTATTTCTTTCAAGCAATCAAAAAGAGGTCAAGGTTTGAATGGGGTGAAGAGGTTGAGGCGGCATTTCAACGGCTGAAGCAACACCTGCATTCTTTGCCAAGATTGGTGAGTCCCTACCCAGGAGGCTCTCTACATGTACTTGGCCGTCTCGGATCACTCCTTGAGCGCCGTCCTCCTTGCTGAGAGAGACGGTAATCAGCTCCCGGTATACTTTATAAGCCATGTACTCCGGAATGCTGAACTTCGTTATCCCATGATCGAAAAATTCGGTCTGGCTTTGTTCAAAGCAGTCAAGCGGCTGAAACCGTATTTTTTAGCACATCCGGTGACCGTTTACACCTGATCAGCCGCTCAAAAGGCCTATGACCACTTTAGAGTCATCCGGAAGAATGATTAAATGGGCTGTGGAAATCCAAAGCTTAGAAATCACTTTCGAACCCAGGCGAGCAGTGAAGGGTCAGGCGTTTGCCGACTTCATCGTTGAAATGACAAGGCCAATACAGCCGGATAAAACTGATCAAGTTTGGAGGTTTATGTAGACGGGAGCTCTACGCTGAATGGTTGCGGAGCGGGTGTAATTATTCACTCTCCGGAGGGGGACAAATACGAGTATTCTCTACGATTCAAGTTTCAAGCTTCGAATAATGAAGCTGAATACGAAGCCCTGCTAGCCGGTATACGCATGTGTAAGGCAGTCGGGGCAAGGAAAGTTGATGCCTGCTCAGATTCCCAACTCATCGTTAGCCAGTACAACGGTGACTACGAGGCCACCCATCCGGTGATGATTATGTATCTACAGGCGGTCAAAGAGGAGGCTGGGGCATTTGATGAATTCAACCTAAGTCAAGTACCCAGATCCGAGAATAATCAGGCGGATGCACTATCCAAACTTGCATCCTCCGCCACATGTGATACGCCTAGATCAGTCTTCTGGGAAGTCATGGAAAAGAAAAGCATTGAACATGACCCCATGGAGTTCTAGATTGAAGCTCCACTTGGATGGACCCCATCCGGAATTACTTGGTAGACGACACTCTACCGGAAAACCTCATCTGAAGCAGCTGCTCTTAAAAGACGAGCATTAAGCTTCGCAATGCACAACGGTGAACTGTTCCGGAAGGGTTACTTGCAGCCGCTATTCAAGTGTGTTACCCCAGAACGGGGCAAGGAAATACTGGAAGATCTCCACGCCGGCTTCTGTGGATCTCACATTGGCGGGAGGACCCTCGCCAAAAGAACCCGGCGGCAAGGATACTTTTGGCCTACACTAGAGGCGGATGCATTAGATCTGGTGAAAAGATGCGACAAGTGCCAGAGGTTCGGCCGGCTGATAAGGCAGCCGGCAACTGATTTGACAGCTATTCACAGCCCAATTCCCTTTGCAAAATGGGGCATGGATATTTTGGGGCCATACACTCCTGCCCCAGGCGGCAGAAGATACATTTTAGTGGCTGTTGATTACTTCACCAAGTGGGTTGAGGCCGAGGCGGTAAAGGGCATCAAAACTAAGGATGTCATCTCCTTCATTTGGAGAAATGTCATCACCCGGTTCGGTGTACCAATGTCAATGGTCTTTGACAATGGCCCCCAGTTGGAAACGCCTGTCCTAAAGACTTGGTTGCAAGATCAAGGGATTTCCCACTACTTTGCATCCGTTGGCCGTCCGCAAGCAAACGGTCAAGTTGAAGCTTTCAACAAGCTCATCTCAGGCGGCATAAAGAAAAAGATCGAGAAGGCAGGCGGGCTTTGGGCAGAAGAGTTAACTCACGTTCTTTGGTCCATCAGAACTACTGAGAAGGGGTCAACCGGTGAAACTCCATTCCTTATGGCATATGGCACAGAGGCGGTGCTTCCCATTGAATTATATGAGCCAACACTTCGAATCATGTTGTATGATGAAGAGGCAAATTGGGAAGCCATGCCCTGTCTCTGGATACTCTTCCAGAAAGAAGGGGCAACGCCGCCTTGCGTCATGAAATCTACCGCCTTCGAATGACGAGGGCCTACAAAAAAAGGGTGCTTAAACGCCCCCTCAAAGTTGGAGATTTTGTATTACGGAAGCTTGAAGCAACCGGTAGGGCATACGAACAAGGGAAACTAACCCCAAACTGGGAGGGACCCTACCGGATTTTTGAAGAAGTTAGAAACGGCACATACCGCCTGGAAACCCCAGACGGAATGCGGCTGCCTCGTACCTGGAATGTAGATAACTTGAAAAAGTACTACTTCTAAGGATTGAAATGTGAAAGCATATAATTTCCATTCATACAATTGTATTTGCACCTGTCTAGTGCAAGAACACAGACGGAAGAACACTTGTTAAAACCACTGCTCCAAAAAGAGCAGTCATCCGGTGACACCCATCCGGGTGAATCACTGAAGAGAACAGCTCCCTTCTGGGTGGAACATTGTTCTAGCGATCCAATAACTCAAACGGCGTTTGTCTAAAACGATTTTGCAGCCGTTAGAAATGATCCTTTGCATCTAGGATTCATCCGGCAAGGACCCAAAAGAGGTCCATCCGGGTGAATCACTGGAGAGAACAGCTCCCTTCTGGGTGGAACATTGTTCTAGCAATCCAATAACTCAACGGCATTTGTCTAAAACAATTTTGCAGCCGTTAGAAATGATCCTTTGCATCTAGCATTCATCCGGCAAGGACCCAAAAGAGGTCCATCCGGAAAAATGAAATTCCTAATGGGCCACCGTAACCACCTAAACGGTTTTACATCCCATCCTATATATAATTGTACCAGACGGGGCAAGGTTAGGTCAGTCACTGACCCCCATCCGGCTTCCATGAAACGACTGCCAGTCTACTGTTGGGGTAAACAGGTAGCCATTTCAGGGGCATATTGTGGTCTCTTCTTCATCCGGCATATATAGAACGGCTGAAATACTTGTAAAAATGCATAAATAAAAAAATGCTAATAATAGAGATAGCAAAACCGACTGTCGGTTAATAGATTAATATTAATCTAATTGAAATGTTAGCCGGACCCCTGTCCGGGAAAGATACATCGAAAATACACGGCACGCAGGCCGAAAAAAAAAAAGAAAATATCAATCTTGCTGTTGCTCTTGTTGCTGAGGCTGCTCCAACCCTTGAGCTTGCCAACCTGAGTCTCAGCCGTCTGCTCTTGCAGCTGCTTCGGCTGGTTTCCCATTGGCACCCCATCCGGCTCTGACCCTAACCCCTTCTCAGCCCACTCGTCGAAAGGAGGAGGGGCAGGAGTGCCGAGTACTCGAGCTTCATAAACTTCAGAAGCATACAAGTAACGGAGGTTGAAATAGTCAAAGTCAGAGTCCGGATGGATGAGGCCCCAAGCCAGCTTCATGCGCTCCTCGCAGTCGGCTTCATTCTCTGTAATCAGGCGGCTGAGTTCCTCGTTCAGCTCCTTTTTGTGGGCCGCCTGAATATTAGTGAGTTGGACAGTCAGCTCGCTGTTCTTCTGGCGGAGGTTGGCATTTTCCTTGTCAGCTCCTTCCAGAGCTCTGAGATCAGCCTGGAGGTCCTTGACCTTAAGCTCAAGTTCATCAACTTTCTTCTTGGCCTCATCCCCAGCCAGCACAGCCTCTTTCAGTAATTTCCTCCTGTTGCAACTCTCTCTCTTTAGTTGCCAAATCATATTTAATAGTGTGAAATTGACTAACGTCAATTAGGTCAAGGGGCACGCTTCTGAGCGTCTCTTACCTCCTCTTGCTTTTTACGCAAGGGGACTCGGAGCCCGTCCACTCTCAGCATCACCTATGGTACCAACCGGAAAAGGAGTTGGAACTAATGATGATAATTACTACTCATCCGGCAAAAGCAGAGCTTGAGACAAGCATAGGGCATTCGGGTTATTTACCTCAGCAAGAAGAGAGTTGATGCGATCCAGGTTAACCTGGTGTACAGCCGCACCGCCTCCTTTTCAGAACGGGTCAGAGTCTTGACCATTCTCTTGGCGTATTGGTTGTAGTCGGGCCGGCTGGTAGAGTCATCTGCAAAGGAAGGGTTATCTGTCAGATACTGGGCATAGGCGCCGCCTATATTCATGCGGCTGCCAGAGGAGCCCCCAGACTGGCTTGCTTGAGTTTTGACTCTCATATGCCCAAGCGGCCAGGGGGGGTCAAAGGCAGAGGTTTTACCTTGTTCAGGCTGTGGGGTGCCATCCCCCCCAGCCGCATCTGAGCGAGATCCCATCCGGGTCTGGCCCGCCGAAGCACTCGGCGTTAGCTGCAGGCTCTTCCCTGCAGTGGTTGGCCTGGCAGGGTCAGACGTCCTCTTTGCAGGACTAGCTGCCAAAGGTGGACCCGGCAGCCTTGGAGCTTTTGAAGCCGGCTGGGGTATCACACCAGCCGGTCTTTTTGTGCATGCTTGCTAGTGATTTTGGCATGCCTTGGGTTCCACCCTGAAAATAGTCAAAACAAAGCAATCAGTTAGAAACAAAGGCAGCTCATCATATGTCATCCGGTAAGAAATGGAAGAGGTTTTACCCCAGCATTCTTGGCGGCCAGTGCCGCCTTCTTCTCTTCGATTTGCTTCTTTCAGCTCAATAGCTGAGAAGGCAGGTGTCTTTTCAGGAGGCACCATTCTTTTAGCTTTACCTGCAAAAAAGGGAAATTCGAGTTAGAGCGTGTACGCATAATCAGGCGTCAGAATACCGGATGGGTTAATGAACCTACTCTTTTTAAACATTGAACTTAGATTGCAAAGGGACAAGAAGGACTCGTCCCTGAACCATTCCGGGAGGGGTACCCAGAACTTTGGGACGATGATTTCACTACCGTCCTCCATCAGATGGGTCGTTTTGAGGAAGAGACCCGTCTCCATTATTTGGTCCCAGGCCTCAGACGGCACTTTCGGGAGCGCGCATTTTTTGCCCAGCAATGCCGGGTGCTTA
>NW_018745127.1:0-129880 GCF_001683475.1 Chenopodium quinoa
AAGGGGATTTTTATCACCAATCACCGTCTGACAAGTGGACCAACCAGGTTCCGCCACGTGTCCTTCACGAAAGCCAATAGGAGCCTGCCACGTGTCAGTCACAGATACGTCCTCTACGGACCAATCGAGGCACGCCACGTGTCCACCCATGCCAAATGGGAAAACCGGCCATCAAGGCCCAATCCAGTCTAGAGGCCCGGTCAGCCCTAGGTTTACCTTAAACCTAGAGAGTGGCACGCTTCTCAAGGCTATAAATACTTAATTAATCCTCATTAATTAAAAACAATAGAAATCAAGCAGAGAATTACGGAACACCAACAACCGGCTAATCTCGCTAACGACGCAGATTACCAACACTAAGCACTCTCACCTGGAGAAATCTTATTACTTTAATTTCTGTATTAGTTACTCCTTAATCAGGTACTAACTTGACCGTTGGAGGCGGAGCTCTCAGGAGTCTCCGTTATTTTGCAGGTACAGGCGTCCGGTTCCAGTCTCGGAATTGTAACTCTCCCGCAGGACATCAGAAAACCCCGAAACATTTGGCGCCGTCTGTGGGGACAGTACTTCAGAGATGGCATCCAAGTCTGTACCGACTCCTGAAGAGAGGCGTCCCCTAGACGATCCTCAAGTTCAGTCGGACCATGATACCGAAAGTGAATTTGAAGTTGAAACTCATACAGCTCCAGACGGGACCCTAAGGGCCCGACGTACCCGTCATACCGAAAGGAGGGAACGGGAGCATCTTCAAACAGGAAGCGAGCCAGCAGGCGCACCGCCTGCTCGGCAACAGCCGACTGATGGGTCTGCTCCCATCACAAGGAACGAACTCATGACCTTCATGAGGGAATTCAAGGAGAGATTCAAGAGTTGATCAACAAAAAAACCGCCTGCTTCAGTCAAAGAGCAGTCGGCCAAGAAACCTTCCACTTCACTGAAGAGGAAGCCAGTTCAAGGGCGAGAGGCGACTCCTCATCCTAAATCTAAGAAGCGAGAGCCACCTGCTCTTGATTTCACAAAACTCCGTTATCCTACGGGAAATAGGAAACCGGTTCGCCATATTCAGGCGGATGGGTCAAAGCAAACGTTCACAGATGCTCGGCTCCTGCTAGAGCAGAAGAAGAGTGACCGATTATCAGAGTCGGCTTCTACTTCAAATTTTCAAGACAGTTTGCGAAATGCCTCGATGAGGCATACTCAGTCGTACCATGAGAGTCAGTCAGGCGGCACCTCCCGTCAGTCCGGCTTTCATAGTGCCCAGGCGGTACCAAACTTACCATTTTGTGCCGCAACAACAGTATTTTATGCAGCCACCTCCATTTGGTGGACCTGCCAGCAAAAAACGTCCAACCTATGGACTGGCAGCTACGGTTGCTTAGACTTGGTGAACAGCCATCGGCTTTCTCCAAGGAAATTACTGAAGCCGCTCAGCCGGCCAAAGTAAAAAAATGTTCTAGTAGGCGCCTATGACGGCACTACTAACCCAGAAGACCACCTGATGGCATTCACCAACCTGATGTACCTTCAAGGGTTGGATGATCCCACTTGGTGCAAGTGTTTCCCAGCGACTCTCAAGGGAATTGCACAGCAATGGTTCGGCAACCTGCCGACTGGTTGTGTAAACAGCTTCAGGACGCTTGCTTACTTATTTGCCTCCAACTTCGCTATGAACATCCCTGCGAAGAAAACGACCCTTGATTTGGGAACAATTCAGCAGGGCGAGAAGGAGGGGCTTCGTTCTTACATCAGGCGGTTCAATCTGATGAGAATACAGATTCAAGGGTTACCGGATGAGGTAGCTTATACTGACTTTTTTAGAGGTCTCAAAGACGGGTCTACCTTCAAATTTGATTTAGTTCGGAAAAGGGTGGACTCTTCAAGAGGCCTTGATTGAAGCAGAAGCCTATATACAGGCGACTGATCTGTGTACAATAAAACAGTCGGACGGGAAAAGGTTCGACAAAAGAGAGGGACGACAGAAACAGTCGTCCAACAAAGATGAGAAAAGAAAAGAGGTCTGGGCGGCTGATTCCTCTAAACAGCCGGCCCAGAAAAAAAAAAAGAATTCAAACCATACTCCCCAAAGTATGTGTTTAACAAGGATAACCAGTTTATCCTAAAAGAAATAAAGGGACGGTTCTCAATTGAGAAGCCGCTCCCCATGAAGGGTTCTGCAAACAACCGGAACCAAGATAAAATCTGTGCTTATCATGATGACGTTGGTCATCACACCAATGACTGCATCAGTCTCATGCGGTACCTAGACCGCTTGGCTGAGCAAGGTGATCTTGACACTTATGTCAAAAATCTACGGGGAACACTTCCTCAAAAAAGCAGTCGTCCAAAAAGAATCAACAGGCGACAGTTGATACAGATGATGCAGT
The DNA here is from genome assembly GCF_001683475.1 of Chenopodium quinoa. Taxonomy (NCBI): domain Eukaryota; kingdom Viridiplantae; phylum Streptophyta; class Magnoliopsida; order Caryophyllales; family Amaranthaceae; genus Chenopodium; species Chenopodium quinoa. The sequence continues at coordinate 2,385 of NW_018745127.1, forward strand.
CGTCTACACCATTGCAGGCGGCTTCTCAGGAGGCGGCCCCACTATTAGGGGCAACAAAGATAATATAAGGCGGTTAGATGTAAATTCCGTTCACCAAGAACGGCCGTCCAAATATACATTTCCTGAGATTGTCATCACTGAAGAGGATCTAGGAGGGTAAGGGGCCGCATGACGACCCTCTCGTTATTGAATGTAAAGTGGCCAACCAGAGAGTTGGCCGAATCCTCATAGACACCGGGAGCTCCTCAGATCTCATCAGCAGCAAATGTCTGTCAAAACTGAAATATCAGACGGACTACATCGGCCTCCCACCCTTTAATAGGGTTTGGAGGAGGAGTCGTCCACCCACTGGGACGAGTAGATTTACCCATTCCTGGGCGAAAAAGGGGAAGGACGACACATGGGTCCGGTTCCTAGTAGTAGAGGAACTCTCGGCCTACAACATGATTCTGGTCCCTAATATTCCAAGGCTGTTATAATCCCGTCTCTTATGCTGCTTAAGTTTGAGAGGGATAATGGAACAGTCGGCTCCCTAACCAGAGGATGGCCCGAGAGTGCTATCTCTCGGATGTCAAGCCCACTGGTCAAGTGGGAAAAAACAGACCTTGACAATGTCAAGGAGAGTGCGCATGTTCAAGAAACAGGCGACAAAAAGAGAAAGGCGTCCCAGACAGGGTCCGCAAGAAAAGCAAGAAAATAGCAATCATTGGCAGAGGAGCGGCCGGATGAGTTCCGCCCTCAGCCGGCTGGTGAGCATGCGGACCTGATATTAGACGACTCACGTCCTGACCGAACAGTCAAAGTTGGGACGACTGCTCTGAGAAACCTTGGTGACGACTTTCACAACCTGAAAGAATACAAGACATCTTTGCATTTGAAGTCCATGAAATGCCAGGCATTAGTCCTGATCTGGCAGTACATAAACTCGCTGTGGATCCGAAAAAGAAGGTACGGCAAAAGAAGCGGAACCATGGAAGAAAGAGTCAGGCGGCAGCCGCCGAAGTCAAAAAAATTACTTGATGCAGGGTTCATTCGGCAATGTTACTTCCCAGATTGGGTTGCAAATGTGGTGCTTGTTTAAAAAGCCGAATGGCACCTGGCGAATGTGTGTAGACTACACAACAAGGCGTGCCCCAAAGACAGTTACCCTCTGCCTAAAATTGATAACCTGGTCGACTCAACAGCCGGCCATGCCTTGATGAGTTTTATGGACGCTTATTCTGGTTTTCATCAAATTCCTTTATGGAAGAAAGATCAGGAGAAGACGGCCTTCGTCACTGATCAGGATTATATTGTTACACGGTCATGCCGTTTGGTCTTAAGAATGCCCCGGCTACCTTCCAACGAATGATAAACACAGTGTTCTTTGATCAGATTGGGAGAAACGTCGAGGCATATATTGATGATATGATTGTCAAGACTAAACTTCAGAAAGATCATCTGGCGGACCTCCGAGAAACTTTCGCCACACTCAGGGGGCACCATGTCATGCTCAATCCCAAGAAATGTGTATTTGGAGTTGAGTCTGGGAAATTTCTCGGATTCCTTATCAATCAGAGAGGAATAGAGGCGAACCCTGAGAAGGTACAGGCGGTCATTGACATGGTCGTCCGTCCGAGAGGTTCAGAAGTTAACAGGTTGTCTGGCGGCCTTGGGGAGATTCCTAAGCCGATCAGGCGACAAATGCCTATACTTTTTCCAGGCAATTAAGAAAAAGGCAAGGTTCGAATGGGGGCCGGATGCTGAGGCCGCCTTCCAGAAATTAAAGGTTCACTTGCATTCCTTGCCGAGGCTGGTCAGCCCTTTGCCCAAAGAAGATCTCTACATGTACCTGGCCGTCTCTGATCATGCGTTAAGCGCTGTGCTCCTTGCTGAAAGGGACGGCTGTCAGCTCCCGGTCTACTTTGTCAGTCACGTACTGAAAAATGCCGAGTTGAGGTATCCCCTAGTGGAGAAATTTGGTCTTGCACTCTTCATGGCTGTTAAAAAATTGAAGCCCTACTTTTTGGCACATGCAGTCGTCGTGTATACCGACCAACCAATCAAGCGGCCCCTTACCATCATGGAGTCGTCAGGACGAATGATCAAATGGGCCATAGAAATACAGAGCCTCGAAGTTACTTTCGAGCCTAGAAAAGCAGTGAAGGGGCAAGCCTTTGCTGACTTTATTGTAGAGATGACTCGTCCTCCTGACTCCCAAGTTCCAGACCAAGTCTGGAAGGTATATGTGGACGGAAGCTCTACTTCAAATGGTTGTGGAGCAGGCGTCGTATGTCAATCTCCAGAGGGCGACAGGTTCGAGTATGCTCTACGCTTCAGTTTTCAGGCTTCAAACAATGAGGCAGAATATGAAGCTTTACTAGCCGGGATCCGCATGTGCAAGGCGGCAGGGGCAAGAAAAATAGACGCCTGTTCTGATTCACAATTGATAGTGAGTCAGTACAATGGCGAATACGAAGCAACCCATCCGGCCATGATCAAGTATTTACAGGCGGTCCGACAAGCAGTCGACTCCCTTGAGGATTTCCATCTGATCCAAGTGCCGAGATCAGAAAACAACCAGGCAGATGCACTGTCAAAATTAGCATCATCCGCCTCCTCCGATACTCCTCGAACTGTTTTTTGGGAAGTAATGGAGAAGAGAAGCATCGAGGAAAACCCTATTGGAATCCTAGACAGAAGCTCAACCTGGATGGATCCAATCAGGGCATATCTGACAAACGGTACACTGCCGGATGATCCTCAACAGGCGGCAGCACTGAAAAAACGAGCCTCCTGTTTTGAAATGATACAGGGAGAACTTCACAAGAGGGGGTACCTTCAACCCTTCTTAAAGTGTGTTACTCCTGAAAAGGGACGAGAGATACTAGATGATCTTCACTCTGGTTTCTGTGCTTCTCATATAGGTGGTAGGATGCTTGCTCAAAGGGCAAGGCGGCAGGGCTACTTTTGGCCTACTTTGGAAGCAGATGCAATGGAGATGGTGAAAAAATGTGACAAGTGCCAAAGGTTTGGCAAATTAATTCACCGTCCGGCTACTGACCTCACTACCATTCACAGCCCACTACCGTTTGCTAAGTGGGGCATGGACATTCTGGGTCCATATACGCCTGCTACAGGCGGCAGAAGGTATATACTTGTTGCCGTTGACTACTTCACTAAATGGGTAGAGGCGGAGGCTGTAAAGGGAATCAAGACGAAAGATGTAATTTCATTCATTTGGAAAAACGTCATCACTCGGTTCGGGGTTCCCATGTCTATGGTTTTTGATAATGGTCCCCAATTTGAGACGCCTGTTCTCAAAAGCTGGTTGGGAGACCAAGGAATTGCACACTACTTTGCATCTGTCGGCCGTCCACAAGCAAACGGCCAGGTAGAAGCCTTTAATAAAATCATCTCAGACGGTCTCAAGAAAAAGATTGAACGAGCAGGCGGCCTATGGGCGGATGAACTACCACATGTTCTCTGGGCCATTAGGACGACTGAAAAAGGGGCGACTGGAGAAACTCCGTTCCTCCTAACTTATGGTGCGGAAGCTGTTCTTCCAATAGAACACTACGAGCCGACTCTTCGAGTAATGCTATATGACGAAGAGGCAAACTGGGAAGCCATGCGCCTGGCATTAGACTCACTTCCTGAAAAGAGGGGCAATGCTGTTTTGCGCCATGAGATCTATCGCCTGAGAATGACTAGATCATACAACAAAAAAGTACACAGGCGTCCACTCAAAGTAGGGGACTTTGTACTTAGAAAAATGGAAGCAGTTGGTAGGGCTAATGAGTCTGGCAAACTAACTCCCAACTGGGAAGGACCCTACCGAATCTATGAGGAAGTCAGGGACGGTACCTACCGTCTGGAAACACCAGACGGACAACCGTTGCCTCGAACTTGGAATGTAGATAACCTTTAAAAATATTTCTTCTGAGAGATGTAAAGTAAAGAGCTACTTAATAAAGTTTGCACTTACTATTTATTACGAGGGGCATGCCGTCTGTACCTTTACAGTCGGCTACTCTCCATTGAGTTTTTCACTCTATCTTCTGAGGGGCATGCCGTCTGTTCCTTTACAGTCGGCTACTCTCCATTGAGTATTTTACTCAAAATACTTAGCTAAAAAGATTAGGGCCTGGCCGACCCTGTGCCTAACAGGCGGCTACCTTTATTTTACTTAGCACCTACGTTCACCAAGAACTTACCAAGGCCACCGGCCGAATGATCAGACCAGGCACCAAGCCAACTGATCAAATCTACAAAACTAATACGACCTGTCCCAACATCATAGCAGGCGTCCGACGGCATCCCTCCGGATGAAATTCGTCGCAGAGAGCAGCTCCCTTTTGGGTGGAACATTGTTCTATAAACTAATTACACGGCACCTATACGACTGTCCCCAAGGGCAACCACGTAGCCGTTTTTGAGACAAGGATAACTCTATCACTAACCAAACCAGTGGTAGCAGTTGACATCTGAGTCAGATGACCGCCTGTATTACTTGGGATAAATGCAGGGGGTACCTATTGAGTTAATAGCCAACAAACATTGGCGAATCAAGGGGTCTAGCCGGCCTACGCCGCCTGGTACCTCTACTTCTCAAACAAAAGTGACGGCGACTGAGTAACTCCAACGTTAACTCATAGTCACTCCTCAAATTTGGTATGGAACCTAAAAAGTTTGAGTCGTCCGCCTGTTTCAAACAAACAAGGGCACTCAAACCCCTATTCCTACTAGGTAACCTATTGAGTTAATAGCCAACAAACATTGGCAAATCAAGGGGATCAGCCGTCCTCCGCCGCCTGGTACCTCTACTACTCAATCTAGATTGTGACGAAGACTAAGTAACTCCTAGGTTAATAGTCACTCAAACTTAGTATGGAGCCTAAAAGGTATGAGTCGTCCACCTGTTTTTAATAAACAAGGGCTCTCAACCAATACTCTTGCTAGGTTAACAAATTACGAGTTAAAAGCAACATTGGCAATAAAGGGAAACAACCGGCACCCGCCGCTTGTTATCCTACTTAATTCCTTGGCAACTAGGTAATACTATTTACTTGGTCAGACCAATTGAATAAATAGTTCGAATACCGATTGAATAAATGGCCGACTGATCATCTACCCTGGAAACAGACCACCAGTCGTCCAGGGGCATAGGCGGCATACTTACTATTTGTACCTGTCTTAACGTTCGGCCATACACAACAGTCGGTCTAGTGAACAAAGGGATATTAGATATGGAATACTTAGACAAATTTGAACCAAAACAAAAATTTGATTAAAAATAAGCCGGTCATAAAAGACCAGCAGAATATTCAAAACCCCGGCCCCCTGGCCGGGTAATTACAAAGCAAACGGCACGCAGGCCGTGGAAAAAATACTTAAAGCTTAAGAAGGGGGCAGTTCAGTATCAGCAGCTGCCGCCTGGTCAGCACTCTTCTTGCTGGACTCGGCTTTAGCTGCACCCTCTTTTGATGCCTTACCCCCAAGTGGCACAAGCGCCACAACCGGCTCTTCCTCCTCCTCCAACGCCTCTTCTTCAGCAGCCGCCAGGATCTGTTGATTATATATTTCCGAACACTGGCGGTATGTTCTTTCCCATGAGGCAAAGTCGGCACTGGGGAACAGTCGTTCCCAGGTCATGCGCTGGATTTGAGCAGAGTCTTCCACCATCTCCCGGACGAGCTCTGTCTTCTCTTGCTCGGCCTTTTCCGAGAGCTCTTGGGTAAGACTCTTCTCTTGGCTTACCAGGCGTTCTTTTACGTTGGCCAAAGACTTCTCCATGGCTTCGTAAGAGTGCATTTTTTGGCGAAGAGGTTTCAGCTCGGCCTTAAGGTTTGTGACGGTCGCCTCCAGCTCGTCAACCTTCTTTTGGGCCGCCTCTAACTGAGCCCGAACAGCGGCGGTAGCCTGCGCCTGATAATAAAGAAGATCAATTGTCAGTACTTCATTTTGGGCAATTTGAAACATTGCCTTATCACAGCTGGAGGCGGCCATAGCTTTTGCGGCCTTTACCTCTTTGTTTTTCCGATCAATCGGCTTGCGAAGGCTGTTGACTCGGAGCAGGGCCTAAGTACAAAGAAAAACAGGCGTTAGCTTCCAAACAAAAAAGATAACAGGCGTCCTGGAACTCAAAAACTCAAAAATATGCTAAGTATACCTCAGCAAGGACCCCTGAAATCCCATCAAGGTCAAGGGTGCCGGCACCCCTGACCGCCTCCCTTTCAGATGGAGGAACTACTTTAACCATGGACTTGGCTACCTCAACCAAGTCAAGCCCCTGAGGGCCGGCTGCATTAAGCAAAAGAAAAAAACAAGTTAGACCTAGTCAAGAAGGAAGCAAGTGTGAAAGTTTTTACAAGTGATTGTCCATACTTCTAGGCGGCCCCGCCGGGGTTTTAGAAGAGGTGGCCGGCTGCTTCTCAGCCGCCACTGTTTTCCTGGAAGACCCAGGAGAGCTTGCAACAGTCGTCCTCCGGGCCTTGGGGTCCGGCTGTTGCGAGGAAGAAGCCCTTGGAGTGCCAGACTGAAAACAAAAAGTGTTAGTATATGCATGACAACTAAAAGAGGAAGAGCTTTCGAAGCTTACCAAGGGTGCCTCCTTGTTGGGGGAGTCGGCATAAGACTGTTTCATGAGCGAGGCCGCAACATGGCCGCCGCAGTCTTGGATGCTGTTATTTTACTCATGGCGTCAGCTGCAAGAAATAAACAGCAAAGTTAGTAAAAATCCCAAGTAAACAAGGTGTGAAAAGACAGAGTATTTGTCAGGCCGGCTACCTCTAGAGCACCGACTGCTGAGGCCACAGGCGGCCAGAAAGTACTCGTCATAGAGCCACTTGAAGCTCGGGACGCAGTTTAGGGGTACTTGCTCTCGTACCCCTGAAGTAGAGTTCACCCTAGTCTCTACTTTGAAGAGTCCTTTGTCTAGGATCTCTCTTTTAGCCTTTGGGGGAACAGCGGCATGCTGCGGCCGCCTGCGAGAAGAGGCGGATCCCTATTCCACTTGTTAAAACGTTGGTTCAGCTCCGTGTCTGAACCCTCAATGATAAGGAAGGTGTTCCGCCAATCCTTCCATTTGTTCGCCTTACCTCTCGTCATGAGGTAACCCCTATGGCTTGTTAATTGGTACCAGCCGGTACCTCCCGACTTAGGGGTCCGGCTGAGATAGTTCATGTGGGCGAAAGCCTCAAAGCTTGGCTCCACCCCGTACATTTCGCACCCGGCCACATAGCCGAGTACGTTTACCCAAGAGTTGGGGGCTAACTGCCATAACCCCAGATCATACCCATCTAAAATCCGCTGAACAGCCGGATGTAATGGGAAGCGCAGTCCAGCTTTGATGGCCGCCACATAGCAGCCAAAGCAGCCGTCACCATAGCTGGTACCAGCCGGCCAGACGACAGTGTCTTCTGGATCTGGCACGAACAGTAAAAATTCCGGGCCCATTTTGTGGTTAGCAATAAAGCTCGCCACGTTGTCTTGCATGGTTGCAATCCGGCCCCGGGGTACCATGCAGTAGTAGGGGGCGTTTTCCTCTCTGTAAGAGGCGGACGGCTCCGCCCAATTGTCCCCCTTCTCAACTGCGTGAGAAAGTCTCGCCTCTTGTAGGCGGCTATGTTTTTCTTCTGAGCCTAGAGAACTGTGGCCAGAAGAGCTGGACTCGGACTCGTCTCTGATGAGTCCGAAGAGGACGACTCCTCCCCTTTCCCAGAGGGGCCCGCCTCCTCTCCCTTAGAAGGGGCAGGAGGAAAATTAGACATGTCAACTGTAAGATGGGAAGGCACCACCTTGGCCCCTCTCTCAGAACTGTCGGCTTGGCAGCCGTCTTGTTTCAATTCTACATCTGGCGCCTGGTCAGATGTTTCACTAAGGAGCACCCTTTGGGAGGAGCCGTTTGAGTTTGATATCATGGCAGTCTGTTTCGTTCTGGCCATCACGTTCTGCATAGACACAGATACAGTCGGACTTTGTATAAAGGGCAAAGATGGGTCCAGAAAAGGGCAGGCGGCACTCCTAGTCCTAGATTCAGCCGTCCCCGGTGACCGGCTGATCACTAACTTAGGTCGTGTCGTGTGCTTCCGTGGTGCCATTTCAAAAAATAAAAAGAAAATTAAGAGTAAGAGAACTGAGTTACCTGAACGAGTGACGGTTGATGAAGTTCTGGAAGTCCGGTGCAATCGGCTTGTCAGAACAGGCGGTAGGCAGAAAAGGTCCGAAATGTCAGAGCAAGTTCAGGGGTCCGAATGTTCTCGCAAAGTTCTCAAATGTGAAAATGACCGAAGTCAGCACTTCCTTTTATAGGCAAAGTGAGAAGGCGAAGGGTCGCTTCCAAATTCAAAATTCGGGCGGGAAAATCTCTCGGCCGTTTGCAAGGTGACACCTGTAGCAGGCCGTCGCCTGTCACCGTGCGACACCTGTCACAGGCGACACGTGACCAGTCACGTGCCACCTGTGAGGGGCAAATGATTAGGGGATTTTTATCCACCAATCACCGTCTGACAAGTGGACCAACCAGGTTCCGCCACGTGTCCTTCACGAAGCCAATAGGAGCCTGCCACGTGTCAGTCACAGATACGTCCTCTACGGACCAATCGAGGCACGCCACGTGTCCACCCATGCCAAATGGGAAAACCGGCCATCAAGGCCCAATCCAGTCTAGAGGCCCGGTCAGCCCTAGGTTTACCTTAAACCTAGAGAGTGGCACGCTTCTCAAGGCTATAAATACTTAGTTAATCCTCATTAATTAAAAACAAGAGAAATCAAGCAGAGAATTACGGAACACCAACAACCGGCTAATCTCGCTAACGACGCAGATTACCAACACTAAGCACTCTCACCTGGAGAAATCTTATTACTTTAATTTCTGTATTATTACTCCTTAATCAGGTACTAACTTAACCGTTGGAGGCGGAGCTCTCAGGAGTCTCCGTTATTTTGCAGGTACAGGCGTCCGGTTCCAGTCTCGGAATTGTAACTCTCCCGCAGGACATCAGAAAACCCGAAACAAAACACATTCAAACAAAGCTTTGAATCAAATGAGAGTAAAATAAATTCAAACAAAGCTAATTAAATAAAATAAAGTAAATAAATTCTACAAAGCTAATTGAATCAAATGAAAGTCAAACACATTCAAAAAAAGTCTTTTAAATCAAATGAAAGTCAAACACATTCAAAAAAAGCTTTTTAATTTAAATGAAAGTCAAACACATTCAAACAAAGCTATATAAATCAAATGAAAGTGAAATGCATTCTACAAAGAAAATTGAATTAAATGAAATTCAAACACATTCAAACAAAGCTATTTGAATAATATGACAGTAAACTACATTCTACAAAGCTAATTGAATCGATTGAAAGTCAAACACATTCAAACAAAGCTATTTGACTCAAATGAAAGTCAAATACATTCTACAAAGCTAATTGAATTAAATGAAAGTCAAACACATTCAAACAAAGCTAATTGAATCAAATGAAAGTCAAACCCCCACATTCAAACAAAGCTATTTTAATTAAATGAGAGTCAAATAAATTCAAACAAAGCTAATTAAATCAAACAAAAGTAAAATACATTCTACAAAGCTAATTTAATCAAATGAAAGTCAAACACATTCAAACAAAGCCTTTTAAATCAAATGAAAGTCAAACACATTCAAAACAAAGCTATTTGAATCAAATGAAAGTCAAACACATTCAAACAAACCTATTTGAATCAAATGAAAGTCAAATACATTCTACTAAGCTAATTGAATCAAATGAAAGTCAAAAACATTCAAATAAAGCTATTTGAATCAAATGAAAGTCAAATACATTCTACAGAGCTAATTGAATCAATGAAAGTCAAACACATTCAAACAAAGCTATTTGAATCAAATGAGATTCAAATAAATTCAAACAAAGCTAATTAAATAAAATAAAAGTAAAATAAATTCTACAAAGCTCATTGAATCAAATGAAAGTCAAACACATTCAAAAAAAGTCTTTTAAATCAAATAAAAGTCAAACACATTCAAAAAAAGCTTTTTAATATAAATGAAAGTCAAACACATTCAAACAAAGCTATATAAATCAAATGAAAGTGAAATGCATTCTACAAAGCAAATTGAATTAAATGAAATTCAAACACATTCAAACAAAGCTATTTGAATCAAATGACAAATACATTCTACAAAGCTAATTGAATCAATTGAAAGTCAAACACATTCAAACAAAGCTATTTGAATTAAATGAAAGCTAATTAAATCAAATGAAAGTCAAACACATTCAAACAAAGCTAATTGAATCAAATGAAAGTCAAACACATTCAAACAAAGCTAATTAAATCAAATAAAAGTAAAATACATTCTACAAAGCTAATTGCATCAAATGAAAGTCAAACACATTCAAACAAAGCCTTTTAAATCAACTGAAAGTCAAACACATTCAAAAAAAGCTTTTAATTTAAATGAAAGTCAAACACATTCAAACAAAGCTATATAAATCAAATGAAAGTGAAATGCATTCTACAAAGCAAATTGAATTAAATGAAATTCAAACACATTCAAACAAAGCTATTTGAATCAAATGACGGTCAAATACATTCTACAAAGCTAATTGAATCAATTGAAAGTCAAACACATTCAAACAAAGCACATTCTACAAAGCTATTTGAATCAAATGAAAGTCAAACACATTCAAACAAAGCTAATTGAATCAAATGAAAGTCAAACACATTCAAACAAATCTATTTGAATTAAATGAAAGTCAAATACATTCTACAAAGCTAATTGAATCAAATGAAAGTCAAACACATTCAAACAAAGCTATTTGAATCAAATGAAAGTCAAATACGTTCTACAAAGCTAATTGTATCAAATGAAAGTCAAACGCAATCAAATAAAGCTATTTGAGTCAAATGAAAGTCTAACACATTCAAACAAAGTTGTTTAAATTAAATGAAAGTGAAATGTATTCTACAAAGCTAATTGAATCAAATGAAAGTGAAACGCATTCAAACAAAGCTATTTGAATCAAATGAAGTCAAATACATTCTTCAAAGCTAATTGAATCAAATGAAAGTCAAACACATAAGCTAATTGAATCAAATGAGAGTCAAATACATTCAACAAAGCTAATTGAATCAAATGAAGTCAAACACATTCAAACAAAGCTAATTGAATCAAATGAAAGTCAAGCACAGTCAAACAAAGCTATTTTAATCAAATGAAAGTCAAACACATTCAAACAAAGCTAATTGAATCAAATGAAAGTGAAATGCATTCTACAAAAAATTGAATTAAATGAAATTCAAACACATTCAAACAAAGCTATTTGAATCAAATGACAGTAAAAACATTCTACAAAGCTAATTGAATCAATTGAAAGTCAAAACATTCAAACAAAGCTATTTGAATTAAATGAAAGTCAAATACATTCTACAAAGCTAATTAAATCAAATGAAAGTCAAACACATTAGCTATTTTAATTAAATGAAAGTCAAATACATTTTACAAAGCTAATTGAATCAAATGAAAGTCAACACATTCAAACAAAGCTATTTGAATCAAATGAAAGTCAAACAAATTCAAATAAAGCTTGAATCAAATGAAAGTCAAATACTTTCTACAAAGCTAATTGAATCAAATGGAAGTCAAACACATTCAAACAAAGCTATTTGAATCAAATGAGAGTCAAATAAATTCAAACAAAGCTAATTAAATAAAATAAAAGTAAAATAAATTCTACAAAGCTAATTGAATCAAATGAAAGTCAAACACATTCAAAAAAAGTCTTTTAAATCAAATGAAAGTCAAACACATTCAAAAAAGCTTTTTAATTTTTGAAAGTCAAACGCATTCAAACAAAGCTATATAAATCAAATGAAAGTGAAATTCATTCTACAAAGCAAATTGAATTAAATGAAATTCAAACACATTCAAACAAAGCTATTTGAATCAAATGACGATCAAATACATTCTATAAAGCTAATTGAATCAATTGAAAGTCAAACACATTCAAACGAAGCTATTTGAATTAAATGAAAGTCAAATACATTCTACAAAGCTAATTGAATTAAATGAAAGTCAAACACATTCAAACAAATCTAATTGAATCAAATGAAAGTCAAACACATTCAAACAAATCTATTTGAATTAAATGAAAGTCAAATACATTCTACAAAGCTAATTGAATCAAATGAAAGTCAAACACATTCAAACAAAGCTATTTGAATCAAATGAAAGTCAAACACATTCAAACAAAGCTATTTGAATCAAATGAGAGTCAAATACATTCAAACAAAGCTAATTAAATCAAATAAAAGTAAAATACATTCTACAAAGCTAATTGCATCAAATGAAAGTCAAACACATTCAAACAAAGCCTTTTAAATCAATGAAAGTCAAACGCATTCAAAAAAAGCTTTTTAATTTAAATGAAAGTCAAACACATTCAAACAAAGCTATATAAATCAAATGAAAGTGAAATGCATTCTACAAAGCAAATTGAATTAAATGAAATTCAAACACATTCAAACAAAGCTATTTGAATCAAATGACGTTCAAATACATTCTACAAAGCTAATTGAATCAATTGAAAGTCAAACACATTCAAAAAGCTAATTGAATCAAATGAAAGTCAAACACATTCAAACAAAGCTATTTAATTAAATGAATGTCAAATACATTTACAAAGCTAATTGAATCAAATGAAAGTCAAACACATTCAAACAAAGCTATTTGAAGAAAATGAAAGTCAAATACATTCTACAAAACAAATTGAAACAAATGAAAGTCAAACACAGTCAAACACAGTTATTTGACTCAAATGAAAGTCAAATACATTCTACAAAGCTATTTGAATCAAATGAAAGTCAAACACATTCAAACAAAGCTATTTGAATCAAATGAAAGTCAAATACATTCTACTAAGCTAATTGAATCAAATGAAAGTCAAAAACATTCAAATAAAGCTATTTGAATCAAATGAAAGTCAAATACATTCTACAAGCTAATTGAATCAAATGAAAGTCAAACACATTCAAACAAAGCTATTTGAATCAAATGAGAGTCAAATAAATTCAAACAAAGCTAATTAAATAAAATAAAAGTAAAATAAATTCTACAAAGCTAATTGAATCAAATGAAAGTCAAACACATTCAAAAAAAGTCTTTTAAATCAAATGAAAGTCAAACACATTCAAAAAAGCTTTTTAATTTTTATGAAAGTCAAACGCATTCAAACAAAGCTATATAAATCAAATGAAAGTGAAATGCATTCTACAAAGCAAATTGAATTAAATGAAATTCAAACACATTCAAACAAAGCTATTTGAATCAAATGACGATCAAACACATTCTACAAAGCTAATTGAATCAATTGAAAGTCTAAACACATTCAAACGAAAGCTATTTGAATTAAATGAAAGTCAAAATACATTCTACAAATCTAATTGAATTAAATGAAAGTCAAACACATTCAAACAAATCTAATTGAATCAAATGAAAGTCAAACACATTCAAACAAACCTATTTGAATTAAATGAAAGTCAAATACATTCTACAAAGCTAATTGAATCAAAATGAAAAGTCAAACACATTCAAACAAAGCTATTTGAATCAAGATGAAAGTCAAACACATTCAAACAAAGCTATTTGAATCAAATGAGAGTCAAATACATTCAAACAAAGCTAATTAAATCAAATAAAAGTAAAATACATTCTACAAAGCTAATTGCATCAAATGAAAGTCAAACACATTCAAACAAAGCCTTTTAAATCACTGAAAGTCAAACACATTCAAAAAAGCTTTTTAATTTAAATGAAAGTCAAACACATTCAAACAAAGCTATATAAATCAAATGAAAGTGAAATGCATTCTACAAAGCAAATTGAATTAAATGAAATTCAAACACATTCAAACAAAGCTATTTGAATCAAATGACGGTCAAATACATTCTACAAAGCTAATTGAATCAATTGAAAGTCAAACACAATCAACAAAGCTATTTGAATCAAATGAAAGTCAAATACATTCTACAAAGCTAATTAAATCAAACGAAAGTCGAACACATTCAAACAAAGCTAATTGAATCAAATGACAGTCAAACACATTCAAACAATGCTATTTTAATTAAATGAAAGTCAAATACATTCTACAAAGCTAATTTAATCAAATGAAAGTCAAACACATTCAAACAAAGCTATTTGAAATCAAATGAAAGTCAAACACATTCAAACAAAGATTTCGAATCAAATGAAAGTCAAATACATTCTACAAAGCTAATTGAATCAAATGAAAGTCAAACAAATTCAAATAAAGCTATTTGAATCAAATGAAAGTTTAAATACATTCTACAAAGCTAATTGAATCAAATGAAAGTCAAACACATTCAAACAGAGCTATTTGAATCAAATGAGAGTCAAATACATTCTACAAAGCTAATTGAATCAAATGAAAGTCAAACACATGCAAACAAAGCTAATTGAATCAAATGAGAGTCAAATACATTCAACAAAGCTAATAGAATCAAATGAAAGTCAAACATATTCACACAAAGCTAATTGAATCAAATGAAAGTCAAGCACAGTCAAACAAAGCTATTTTAATCAAATGAAAGTCAAATACATTCTACAAAGCTAATTGAATCAAATGAAAGTAAAAACACATTTCAAACAAAAGCTATTTGAATCAAATGAAAGTCAAACACATTCAAACAAAGCTATTTGAATCAAATGAGAGTCAAAATACATTAAAACAAAGCTTAATTAAATCAAATAAAAGTCTAATACATTCTACAAAGCTAATTGAATTCAAATGAAAGTCAAACACATTCAAACAAAGATTTCGAATCAAATGAAAGTCAAATACATTCTACAAAGCTAATTGAATCAAATGAAAGTCAAACACATTCAAATAAAGCTATTTGGAATCAAATGAAAGTCAAATACATTCTACAAAAGCTAAATTGAATCAAATGAAAGTTAAACATGATTTAGGGGATTTTTATCCACCAATCACCGTCTGACAAGTGGACCAACCAGGTTCCGCCACGTGTCCTTCACGAAAGCCAATAGGAGCCTGCCACGTGTCAGTCACAGATACGTCCTTCTACGGACCAATCGAGGCACGCCACGTGTCCACCCATGCCAAATGGGAAAACCGGCCATCAAGGCCCAATCCAGTCTAGAGGCCCGGTCAGCCCTAGGTTTACCTTAAACCTAGAGAGTGGCACGCTTCTCAAGGCTATAAATACTTAGTTAATCCTCATTAATTAAAAACAATAGAAATCAAGCAGAGAATTACGGAACACCAACAACCGGCTAATCTCGCTAACGACGCAGATTACCAACACTAAGCACTCTCACCTGGAGAAATCTTATTACTTTAATTTCTGTATTAGTTACTCCTTAATCAGGTACTAACTTGACCGTTGGAGGCGGAGCTCTCAGGAGTCTCCGTTATTTTGCAGGTACAGGCGTCCGGTTCCAGTCTCGGAATTGTAACTCTCCCGCAGGACATCAGAAAACCCCGAAACATTTGGCGCCGTCTGTGGGGACAGTACTTCAGAGATGGCATCCAAGTCTGTACCGACTCCTGAAGAGAGGCGTCCCCTAGACGATCCTCAAGTTCAGTCGGACCATGATACCGAAAGTGAATTTGAAGTTGAAACTCATACAGCTCCAGACGGGACCCTAAGGGCCCGACGTACCCGTCATACCGAAAGGAGGGAACGGGAGCATCTTCAAACAGGAAGCGAGCCAGCAGGCGCACCGCCTGCTCGGCAACAGCCGACTGATGGGTCTGCTCCCATCACAAGGAACGAACTCATGACCTTCATGAGGGAATTCAAGGGAGAGATTCAAGAGTTGATCAACAAAAAACCGCCTGCTTCAGTCAAAGAGCAGTCGGCCAAGAAACCTTCCACTTCACTGAAGAGGAAGCCAGTTCAAGGGCGAGAGGCGACTCCTCATCCTAAATCTAAGAAGCGAGAGCCACCTGCTCTTGATTTCACAAAACTCCGTTATCCTACGGGAAATAGGAAACCGGTTCGCCATATTCAGGCGGATGGGTCAAAGCAAACGTTCACAGATGCTCGGCTCCTGCTAGAGCAGAAGAAGAGTGACCGATTATCAGAGTCGGCTTCTACTTCAAATTTTCAAGACAGTTTGCGAAATGCCTCGATGAGGCATACTCAGTCGTACCATGAGAGTCAGTCAGGCGGCACCTCCCGTCAGTCCGGCTTTCATAGTGCCCAGGCGGTACCAAACTTACCATTTGTGCCGCAACAACAGTATTTTATGCAGCCACCTCCATTTGGTGGACCTGCAGCAAAAAACGTCCAACCTATGGACTGGCAGCTACGGTTGCTTAGACTTGGTGAACAGCCATCGGCTTTCTCCAAGGAAATTACTGAAGCCGCTCAGCCGGCCAAAGTAAAAAAATGTTCTAGTAGGCGCCTATGACGGCACTACTAACCCAGAAGACCACCTGATGGCATTCACCAACCTGATGTACCTTCAAGGGTTGGATGATCCCACTTGGTGCAAGTGTTTCCCAGCGACTCTCAAGGGAATTGCACAGCAATGGTTCGGCAACCTGCCGACTGGTTGTGTAAACAGCTTCAGGACGCTTGCTTACTTATTTGCCTCCAACTTCGCTATGAACATCCCTGCGAAGAAAACGACCCTTGATTTGGGAACAATTCAGCAGGGCGAGAAGGAGGGGCTTCGTTCTTACATCAGGCGGTTCAATCTGATGAGAATACAGATTCAAGGGTTACCGGATGAGGTAGCTTATACTGACTTTTTTAGAGGTCTCAAAGACGGGTCTACCTTCAAATTTGATTTAGTTCGGAAAAAGGTGGAGACTCTTCAAGAGGCCTTGATTGAAGCAGAAGCCTATATACAGGCGACTGATCTGTGTACAATAAAACAGTCGGACGGGAAAAGGTTCGACAAAAGAGAGGGACGACAGAAACAGTCGTCCAACAAAGATGAGAAAAGAAAAGAGGTCTGGGCGGCTGATTCCTCTAAACAGCCGGCCCAGAAAAAGAAAAAAGAATTCAAACCATACTCCCCAAAGTATGTGTTTAACAAGGATAACCAGTTTATCCTAAAAGAAATAAAGGGACGGTTCTCAATTGAGAAGCCGCTCCCCATGAAGGGTTCTGCAAACAACCGGAACCAAGATAAAATCTGTGCTTATCATGATGACGTTGGTCATCACACCAATGACTGCATCAGTCTCATGCGGTACCTAGACCGCTTGGCTGAGCAAGGTGATCTTGACACTTATGTCAAGAAACCTACGGGGAACACTTCCTCAAAAAAGCAGTCGTCCAAAAAGAATCAACAGGCTGACAGTTCTGATACAGATGATGCAGTCGTCTACACCATTGCAGGCGGCTTCTCAGGAGGCGGCCCCACTATTAGGGGCAACAAAGATAATATAAGGCGGTTAGATGTAAATTCCGTTCACCAAGAACGGCCGTCCAAATATACATTTCCTGAGATTGTCATCACTGAAGAGGATCTAGGAGGGGTAAGGGGGCCGCATGACGACCCTCTCGTTATTGAATGTAAAGTGGCCAACCAGAGAGTTGGCCGAATCCTCATAGACACCGGGAGCTCCTCAGATCTCATCAGCAGCAAATGTCTGTCAAAACTGAAATATCAGACGGACTGCATACATCCGGCCTCCCACCCTTTAATAGGGTTTGGAGGAGGAGTCGTCCACCCACTGGGACGAGTAGATTTACCCATTCGCCTGGGCGAAAAAGGGGAAGGACGACACATGGTAGTCCGGTTCCTAGTAGTAGAGGAACTCTCGGCCTACAACATGATTCTGGGTCGACCGACCCTCAATAATTCCAAGGCTGTTATAATCCCGTCTCTTATGCTGCTTAAGTTTGAGAGGGATAATGGAACAGTCGGCTCCCTAAGGGGAGATCAGAGGATGGCCCGAGAGTGCTATCTCTCGGATGTCAAGCCCACTGTTATGGCCACTAGGTCAAGTGGAGAAAAAACAGACCTTGACAATGTCAAGGAGAGTGCGCATGTTCAAGAAACAGGCGACAAAAAGAGAAAGGCGTCCCAGACAGGGTCCGCAAGAAAAGCAAGAAAATAGCAATCATTGGCAGAGGAGCGGCCGGATGAGTTCCGCCCTCAGCCGGCTGGTGAGCATGCGGACCTGATATTAGACGACTCACGTCCTGACCGAACAGTCAAAGTTGGGACGACTGCTCTGAGAAACCTTGGTGACGACTTTCACAACCTGTTGAAAGAATACAAGGACATCTTTGCATTTGAAGTCCATGAAATGCCAGGCATTAGTCCTGATCTGGCAGTACATAAACTCGCTGTGGATCCGAAAAAGAAGCCGGTACGGCAAAAGAAGCGGAACCATGGCGAAGAAAGAAGTCAGGCGGCAGCCGCCGAAGTCAAAAAATTACTTGATGCAGGGTTCATTCGGCAATGTTACTTCCCAGATTGGGTTGCAAATGTGGTGCTTGTTAAAAAGCCGAATGGCACCTGGCGAATGTGTGTAGACTACACAGACTTGAACAAGGCGTGCCCCAAAGACAGTTACCCTCTGCCTAAAATTGATAACCTGGTCGACTCAACAGCCGGCCATGCCTTGATGAGTTTTATGGACGCTTATTCTGGTTTTCATCAAATTCCTTTATGGAAGAAAGATCAGGAGAAGACGGCCTTCGTCACTGATCAGGGATTATATTGTTACACAGTCATGCCGTTTGGTCTTAAGAATGCCCCGGCTACCTTCCAACGAATGATAAACACAGTGTTCTTTGATCAGATTGGGAGAAACGTCGAGGCATATATTGATGATATGATTGTCAAGACTAAACTTCAGAAAGATCATCTGGCGGACCTCCGAGAAACTTTCGCCACACTCAGGCGGTACCATGTCATGCTCAATCCCAAGAAATGTGTATTTGGAGTTGAGTCTGGGAAATTTCTCGGATTCCTTATCAATCAGAGAGGAATAGAGGCGAACCCTGAGAAGGTACAGGCGGTCATTGACATGCAGTCGCCTCGTACCGTCCGAGAGGTTCAGAAGTTAACAGGTTGTCTGGCGGCCTTGGGGAGATTCCTAAGCCGATCAGGCGACAAATGCCTATACTTTTTCCAGGCAATTAAGAAAAAGGCAAGGTTCGAATGGGGGCCGGATGCTGAGGCCGCCTTCCAGAAATTAAAGGTTCACTTGCATTCCTTGCCGAGGCTGGTCAGCCCTTTGCCCAAAGAAGATCTCTACATGTACCTGGCCGTCTCTGATCATGCGTTAAGCGCTGTGCTCCTTGCTGAAAGGGACGGCTGTCAGCTCCCGGTCTACTTTGTCAGTCACGTACTGAAAAATGCCGAGTTGAGGTATCCCCTAGTGGAGAAATTTGGTCTTGCACTCTTCATGGCTGTTAAAAAATTGAAGCCCTACTTTTTGGCACATGCAGTCGTCGTGTATACCGACCAACCAATCAAGCGGCCCCTTACCATCATGGAGTCGTCAGGACGAATGATCAAATGGGCCATAGAAATACAGAGCCTCGAAGTTACTTTCGAGCCTAGAAAAGCAGTAAAGGGGCAAGCCTTTGCTGACTTCATTGTAGAGATGACTCGTCCTCCTGACTCCCAAGTTCCAGACCAAGTCTGGAAGGTATATGTGGACGGAAGCTCTACTTCAAATGGTTGTGGAGCAGGCGTCGTATGTCAATCTCCAGAGGGCGACAGGTTCGAGTATGCTCTACGCTTCAGTTTTCAGGCTTCAAACAATGAGGCAGAATATGAAGCTTTACTAGCCGGGATCCGCATGTGCAAGGCGGCAGGGGCAAGAAAAATAGACGCCTGTTCTGATTCACAATTGATAGTGAGTCAGTACAATGGCGAATACGAAGCAACCCATCCGGCCATGATCAAATATTTACAGGCGGTCCGACAAGCAGTCGACTCCCTTGAGGATTTCCATCTGATCCAAGTGCCGAGATCAGAAAACAACCAGGCAGATGCACTGTCAAAATTAGCATCATCCGCCTCCTCCGATACTCCTCGAACTGTTTTTTGGGAAGTAATGGAGAAGAGAAGCATCGAGGAAAACCCTATTGGAATCCTAGACAGAAGCTCAACCTGGATGGATCCAATCAGGGCATATCTGACAAACGGTACACTGCCGGATGATCCTCAACAGGCGGCAGCACTGAAAAAACGAGCCTCCTGTTTTGAAATGATACAGGGAGAACTTCACAAGAGGGGGTACCTTCAACCCTTCTTAAAGTGTGTTACTCCTGAAAAGGGACGAGAGATACTAGATGATCTTCACTCTGGTTTCTGTGCTTCTCATATAGGTGGTAGGATGCTTGCTCAAAGGGCAAGGCGGCAGGGCTACTTTTGGCCTACTTTGGAAGCAGATGCAATGGAGATGGTGAAAAAATGTGACAAGTGCCAAAGGTTTGGCAAATTAATTCACCGTCCGGCTACTGACCTCACTACCATTCATAGCCCACTACCGTTTGCTAAGTGGGGCATGGACATTCTGGGTCCATATACGCCTGCTACAGGCGGCAGAAGGTATATACTTGTTGCCGTTGACTACTTCACTAAATGGGTAGAGGCGGAGGCTGTAAAGGGAATCAAGACGAAAGATGTAATTTCATTCATTTGGAAAAAACGTCATCACTCGGTTCGGGGTTCCCATGTCTATGGTTTTTGATAATGGTCCCCAATTTGAGACGCCTGTTCTCAAAAGCTGGTTGGGAGACCAAGGAATTGCACACTACTTTGCATCTGTCGGCCGTCCACAAGCAAACGGCCAGGTAGAAGCCTTTAATAAAATCATCTCAGACGGTCTCAAGAAAAAGATTGAACGAGCAGGCGGCCTATGGGCGGATGAACTACCACATGTTCTCTGGGCCATTAGGACGACTGAAAAAGGGGCGACTGGAGAAACTCCGTTCCTCCTAACTTATGGTGCGGAAGCTGTTCTTCCAATAGAACACTACGAGCCGACTCTTCGAGTAATGCTATATGACGAAGAGGCAAACTGGGAAGCCATGCGCCTGGCATTAGACTCACTTCCTGAAAAGAGGGGCAATGCTGTTTTGCGCCATGAGATCTATCGCCTGAGAATGACTAGATCATACAACAAAAAAGTACACAGGCGTCCACTCAAAGTAGGGGACTTTGTACTTAGAAAAATGGAAGCAGTTGGTAGGGCTAATGAGTCTGGCAAACTAACTCCCAACTGGGAAGGACCCTACCGAATCTATGAGGAAGTCAGGGACGGTACCTACCGTCTGGAAACACCAGACGGACAACCGTTGCCTCGAACTTGGAATGTAGATAACCTTTAAAAATATTTCTTCTGAGAGATGTAAAGTAAAGAGCTACTTAATAAAGTTTGCACTTACTATTTATTACGAGGGGCATGCCGTCTGTACCTTTACAGTCGGCTACTCTCCATTGAGTTTTTCACTCTATCTTCTGAGGGGCATGCCGTCTGTTCCTTTACAGTCGGCTACTCTCCATTGAGTATTTTACTCAAAATACTTAGCTAAAAAGATTAGGGCCTGGCCGACCCTGTGCCTAACAGGCGGCTACCTTTATTTTACTTAGCACCTACGTTCACCAAGAACTTACCAAGGCCACCGGCCGAATGATCAGACCAGGCACCAAGCCAACTGATCAAATCTACAAAACTAATACGACCTGTCCCAACATCATAGCAGGCGTCCGACGGCATCCCTCCGGATGAAATTCGTCGCAGAGAGCAGCTCCCTTTTGGGTGGAACATTGTTCTATAAACTAATTACACGGCACCTATACGACTGTCCCCAAGGGCAACCACGTAGCCGTTTTTGAGACAAGGATAACTCTATCACTAACCAAACCAGTGGTAGCAGTTGACATCTGAGTCAGATGACCGCCTGTATTACTTGGGATAAATGCAGGGGGTACCTATTGAGTTAATAGCCAACAAACATTGGCGAATCAAGGGGTCTAGCCGGCCTACGCCGCCTGGTACCTCTACTTCTCAAACAAAAGTGACGGCGACTGAGTAACTCCAACGTTAACTCATAGTCACTCCCTCAAATTTGGTATGGAACCTAAAAAGTTTGAGTCGTCCGCCTGTTTCAAACAAACAAGGGCACTCAAACCCCTATTCCTACTAGGTAACCTATTGAGTTAATAGCCAACAAACATTGGCAAATCAAGGGGATCAGCCGTCCTCCGCCGCCTGGTACCTCTACTACTCAATCTAGATTGTGACGAAGACTAAGTAACTCCTAGGTTAATAGTCACTCAAACTTAGTATGGAGCCTAAAAGGTATGAGTCGTCCACCTGTTTTTAATAAACAAGGGCTCTCAACCAATACTCTTGCTAGGTTAACAAATTACGAGTTAAAAGCCAACATTGGCAATAAAGGGAAACAACCGGCACCCGCCGCTTGTTATCCTACTTAATTCCTTGGCAACTAGGTAATACTATTTACTTGGTCAGACCAATTGAATAAATAGTTCGAATACCGATTGAATAAATGGCCGACTGATCATCTACCCTGGAAACAGACCACCAGTCGTCCAGGGGCATAGGCGGCATACTTACTATTTGTACCTGTCTTAACGTTCGGCCATACACAACAGTCGGTCTAGTGAACAAAGGGATATTAGATATGGAATACTTAGACAAATTTGAACCAAAACAAAAATTTGATTAAAAATAAGCCGGTCATAAAAGACCAGCAGAATATTCAAAACCCCGGCCCCCTGGCCGGGTAATTACAAAGCAAACGACACGCAGGCCGTGGAAAAAATACTTAAAGCTTAAGAAGGGGGCAGTTCAGTATCAGCAGCTGCCGCCTGGTCAGCACTCTTCTTGCTGGACTCGGCTTTAGCTGCACCCTCTTTTGATGCCTTACCCCCAAGTGGCACAAGCGCCACAACCGGCTCTTCCTCCTCCTCCAACGCCTCTTCTTCAGCAGCCGCCAGGATCTGTTGATTATATATTTCCGAACACTGGCGGTATGTTCTTTCCCATGAGGCAAAGTCGGCACTGGGGAACAGTCGTTCCCAGGTCATGCGCTGGATTTGAGCAGAGTCTTCCACCATCTCCCGGACGAGCTCTGTCTTCTCTTGCTCGGCCTTTTCCGAGAGCTCTTAGGTAAGACTCTTCTCTTGGCTTACCAGGCGTTCTTTTACGTTGGCCAAAGACTTCTCCATGGCTTCGTAAGAGTGCATTTTTTGGCGAAGAGGTTTCAGCTCGGCCTTAAGGTTTGTGACGGTCGCCTCCAGCTCGTCAACCTTCTTTTGGGCCGCCTCTAACTGAGCCCGAACAGCGGCGGTAGCCTGCGCCTGATAATAAAGAAGATCAATTGTCAGTACTTCATTTTGGGCAATTTGAAACATTGCCTTATCACAGCTGGAGGCGGCCATAGCTTTTGCGGCCTTTACCTCTTTGTTTTTTCCGATCAATCGGCTTGCGAAGGCTGTTGACTCGGAGCAGGGCCTAAGTACAAAGAAAAACAGGCGTTAGCTTCCAAACAAAAAAGATAACAGGCGTCCTGGAACTCAAAAACTCAAAAATATGCTAAGTATACCTCAGCAAGGACCCCTGAAATCCCATCAAGGTCAAGGGTGCCGGCACCCCTGACCGCCTCCCTTTCAGATGGAGGAACTACTTTAACCATGGACTTGGCTACCTCAACCAAGTCAAGCCCCTGAGGGCCGGCTGCATTAAGCAAAAGAAAAAAACAAGTTAGACCTAGTCAAGAAGGAAGCAAGTGTGAAAGTTTTACAAGTGATTGTCCATACTTCTAGGCGGCCCCGCCGGGGTTTTAGAAGAGGTGGCCGGCTGCTTCTCAGCCGCCACTGTTTTCCTGGAAGACCCAGGAGAGCTTGCAACAGTCGTCCTCCGGGCCTTGGGGTCCGGCTGTTGCGAGGAAGAAGCCCTTGGAGTGCCAGACTGAAAACAAAAAGTGTTAGTATATGCATGACAACTAAAAGAGGAAGAGCTTTCGAAGCTTACCAAGGGTGCCTCCTTGTTGGGGGAGTCGGCATAAGACTGTTTCATGAGCGAGGCTCGCAACATGGCCGCCGCAGTCTTGGATGCTGTTATTTTACTCATGGCGTCAGCTGCAAGAAATAAACAGCAAAGTTAGTAAAAATCCCAAGTAAACAAGGTGTGAAAAGACAGAGTATTTGTCAGGCCGGCTACCTCTAGAGCACCGACTGCTGAGGCCACAGGCGGCCAGAAAGTACTCGTCATAGAGCCACTTGAAGCTCGGGACGCAGTTTAGGGGTACTTGCTCTCGTACCCCTGAAGTAGAGTTCACCCTAGTCTCTACTTTGAAGAGTCCTTTGTCTAGGATCTCTCTTTTAGCCTTTGGGGGAACAGACGGCATGCTGCGGCCGCCTGCGAGAAGAGGCGGATCCCTATTCCACTTGTTAAAACGTTGGTTCAGCTCCGTGTCTGAACCCTCAATGATAAGGAAGGTGTTCCGCCAATCCTTCCATTTGTTCGCCTTACCTCTCGTCATGAGGTAACCCCTATGGCTTGTTAATTGGTACCAGCCGGTACCTCCCGACTTAGGGGTCCGGCTGAGATAGTTCATGTGGGCGAAAGCCTCAAAGCTTGGCTCCACCCCGTACATTTCGCACCCGGCCACATAGCCGAGTACGTTTACCCAAGAGTTGGGGGCTAACTGCCATAACCCTAGATCATACCCATCTAAAATCCGCTGAACAGCCGGATGTAATGGGAAGCGCAGTCCAGCTTTGATGGCCGCCACATAGCAGCCAAAGCAGCCGTCACCATAGCTGGTACCAGCCGGCCAGACGACAGTGTCTTCTGGATCTGGCACGAACAGTAAAAATTCCGGGCCCATTTTGTGGTTAGCAATAAAGCTCGCCACGTTGTCTTGCATGGTTGCAATCCGGCCCCGGGGTACCATGCAGTAGTAGGGGGCGTTTTCCTCTCTGTAAGAGGCGGACGGCTCCGCCCAATTGTCCCCCTTCTCAACTGCGTGAGAAAGTCTCGCCTCTTGTAGGCGGCTATGTTTTTCTTCTGAGCCTAGAGAACTGTGGCCAGAAGAGCTGGACTCGGACTCGTCCTCTGATGAGTCCGAAGAGGACGACTCCTCCCCTTTCCCAGAGGGGCCCGCCTCCTCTCCCTTAGAAGGGGCAGGAGGAAAATTAGACATGTCAACTGTAAGATGGGAAGGCACCACCTTGGCCCCTCTCTCAGAACTGTCGGCTTGGCAGCCGTCTTGTTTCAATTCTACATCTGGCGCCTGGTCAGATGTTTCACTAAGGAGCACCCTTTGGGAGGAGCCGTTTGAGTTTGATATCATGGCAGTCTGTTTCGTTCTGGCCATCACGTTCTGCATAGACACAGATACAGTCGGACTTTGTATAAAGGGCAAAGATGGGTCCAGAAAAGGGCAGGCGGCACTCCTAGTCCTAGATTCAGCCGTCCCCGGTGACCGGCTGATCACTAACTTAGGTCGTGTCGTGTGCTTCCGTGGTGCCATTTCAAAAAATAAAAAGAAAATTAAGAGTAAGAGAACTGAGTTACCTGAACGAGTGACGGTTGATGAAGTTCTGGAAGTCCGGTGCAATCGGCTTGTCAGAACAGGCGGTAGGCAGAAAAGGTCCGAAATGTCAGAGCAAGTTCAGGGGTCCGAATGTTCTCGCAAAGTTCTCAAATGTGAAAATGACCGAAGTCAGCACTTCCTTTTATAGGCAAAGTGAGAAGGCGAAGGGTCGCTTCCAAATTCAAAATTCGGGCGGGAAAATCTCTCGGCCGTTTGCAAGGTGACACCTGTAGCAGGCCGTCGCCTGTCACCGTGCGACACCTGTCACAGGCGACACGTGACCAGTCACGTGCCACCTGTGAGGGGCAAATGATTAGGGGATTTTTATCCACCAATCACCGTCTGACAAGTGGACCAACCAGGTTCCGCCACGTGTCCTTCACGAAAGCCAATAGGAGCCTGCCACGTGTCAGTCACAGATACGTCCTCTACGGACCAATCGAGGCACGCCACGTGTCCACCCATGCCAAATGGGAAAACCGGCCATCAAGGCCCAATCCAGTCTAGAGGCCCGGTCAGCCCTAGGTTTACCTTAAACCTAGAGAGTGGCACGCTTCTCAAGGCTATAAATACTTAGTTAATCCTCATTAATTAAAAACAAGAGAAATCAAGCAGAGAATTACGGAACACCAACAACCGGCTAATCTCGCTAACGACGCAGATTACCAACACTAAGCACTCTCACCTGGAGAAATCTTATTACTTTAATTTCTGTATTAGTTACTCCTTAATCAGGTACTAACTTAACCGTTGGAGGCGGAGCTCTCAGGAGTCTCCGTTATTTTGCAGGTACAGGCGTCCGGTTCCAGTCTCGGAATTGTAACTCTCCCGCAGGACATCAGAAAACCCCGAAACAAAACACATTCAAACAAAGCTATTTGAATCAAATGAGAGTAAAATAAATTCAAACAAAGCTAATTAAATAAAATAAAAGTAAAATAAATTCTACAAAGCTAATTGAATCAAATGAAAGTCAAACACATTCAAAAAAAGTCTTTTAAATCAAATGAAAGTCAAACACATTCAAAAAAAGCTTTTTAATTTAAATGAAAGTCAAACACATTCAAACAAAGCTATATAAATCAAATGAAAGTGAAATGCATTCTACAAAGAAAATTGAATTAAATGAAATTCAAACACATTCAAACAAAGCTATTTGAATAATATGACAGTAAACTACATTCTACAAAGCTAATTGAATCGATTGAAAGTCAAACACATTCAAACAAAGCTATTTGACTCAAATGAAAGTCAAATACATTCTACAAAGCTAATTGAATTAAATGAAAGTCAAACACATTCAAACAAAGCTAATTGAATCAAATGAAAGTCAAACCCCCACATTCAAACAAAGCTATTTTAATTAAATGAGAGTCAAATAAATTCAAACAAAGCTAATTAAATCAAACAAAAGTAAAATACATTCTACAAAGCTAATTTAATCAAATGAAAGTCAAACACATTCAAACAAAGCCTTTTAAATCAAATGAAAGTCAAACACATTCAAAACAAAGCTATTTGAATCAAATGAAAGTCAAACACATTCAAACAAACCTATTTGAATCAAATGAAAGTCAAATACATTCTACTAAGCTAATTGAATCAAATGAAAGTCAAAAACATTCAAATAAAGCTATTTGAATCAAATGAAAGTCAAATACATTCTACAGAGCTAATTGAATCAACTGAAAGTCAAACACATTCAAACAAAGCTATTTGAATCAAATGAGATTCAAATAAATTCAAACAAAGCTAATTAAATAAAATAAAAGTAAAATAAATTCTACAAAGCTCATTGAATCAAATGAAAGTCAAACACATTCAAAAAAAGTCTTTTAAATCAAATAAAAGTCAAACACATTCAAAAAAAGCTTTTTAATATAAATGAAAGTCAAACACATTCAAACAAAGCTATATAAATCAAATGAAAGTGAAATGCATTCTACAAAGCAAATTGAATTAAATGAAATTCAAACACATTCAAACAAAGCTATTTGAATCAAATGACGGTAAAATACATTCTACAAAGCTAATTGAATCAATTGAAAGTCAAACACATTCAAACAAAGCTATTTGAATTAAATGAAAGTCAAATACATTCTACAAAGCTAATTAAATCAAATGAAAGTCAAACACATTCAAACAAAGCTAATTGAATCAAATGAAAGTCAAACACATTCAAACAAAGCTAATTAAATCAAATAAAAGTAAAATACATTCTACAAAGCTAATTGCATCAAATGAAAGTCAAACACATTCAAACAAAGCCTTTTAAATCAACTGAAAGTCAAACACATTCAAAAAAAGCTTTTTAATTTAAATGAAAGTCAAACACATTCAAACAAAGCTATATAAATCAAATGAAAGTGAAATGCATTCTACAAAGCAAATTGAATTAAATGAAATTCAAACACATTCAAACAAAGCTATTTGAATCAAATGACGGTCAAATACATTCTACAAAGCTAATTGAATCAATTGAAAGTCAAACACATTCAAACAAAGCTATTTGAATTAAATGAAAGGTAAATACATTCTACAAAGCTATTTGAATCAAATGAAAGTCAAACACATTCAAACAAAGCTAATTGAATCAAATGAAAGTCAAACACATTCAAACAAATCTATTTGAATTAAATGAAAGTCAAATACATTCTACAAAGCTAATTGAATCAAATGAAAGTCAAACACATTCAAACAAAGCTATTTGAATCAAATGAAAGTCAAATACGTTCTACAAAGCTAATTGTATCAAATGAAAGTCAAACGCAATCAAATAAAGCTATTTGAGTCAAATGAAAGTCTAACACATTCAAACAAAGTTGTTTAAATTAAATGAAAGTGAAATGTATTCTACAAAGCTAATTGAATCAAATGAAAGTGAAACGCATTCAAACAAAGCTATTTGAATCAAATGAGAGTCAAATACATTCTTCAAAGCTAATTGAATCAAATGAAAGTCAAACACATGCAAACAAAGCTAATTGAATCAAATGAGAGTCAAATACATTCAACAAAGCTAATTGAATCAAATGAAAGTCAAACACATTCAAACAAAGCTAATTGAATCAAATGAAAGTCAAGCACAGTCAAACAAAGCTATTTTAATCAAATGAAAGTCAAACACATTCAAACAAAGCTAATTGAATCAAATGAAAGTGAAATGCATTCTACAAATAAAATTGAATTAAATGAAATTCAAACACATTCAAACAAAGCTATTTGAATCAAATGACAGTAAAATACATTCTACAAAGCTAATTGAATCAATTGAAAGTCAAACACATTCAAACAAAGCTATTTGAATTAAATGAAAGTCAAATACATTCTACAAAGCTAATTAAATCAAATGAAAGTCAAACACATTCACACAAAGCTATTTTAATTAAATGAAAGTCAAATACATTTTACAAAGCTAATTGAATCAAATGAAAGTCAAACACATTCAAACAAAGCTATTTGAATCAAATGAAAGTCAAACAAATTCAAATAAAGCTATTTGAATCAAATGAAAGTCAAATACTTTCTACAAAGCTAATTGAATCAAATGGAAGTCAAACACATTCAAACAAAGCTATTTGAATCAAATGAGAGTCAAATAAATTCAAACAAAGCTAATTAAATAAAATAAAAGTAAAATAAATTCTACAAAGCTAATTGAATCAAATGAAAGTCAAACACATTCAAAAAAAGTCTTTTAAATCAAATGAAAGTCAAACACATTCAAAAAAAGCTTTTTAATTTTTATGAAAGTCAAACGCATTCAAACAAAGCTATATAAATCAAATGAAAGTGAAATTCATTCTACAAAGCAAATTGAATTAAATGAAATTCAAACACATTCAAACAAAGCTATTTGAATCAAATGACGATCAAATACATTCTATAAAGCTAATTGAATCAATTGAAAGTCAAACACATTCAAACGAAGCTATTTGAATTAAATGAAAGTCAAATACATTCTACAAAGCTAATTGAATTAAATGAAAGTCAAACACATTCAAACAAATCTAATTGAATCAAATGAAAGTCAAACACATTCAAACAAATCTATTTGAATTAAATGAAAGTCAAATACATTCTACAAAGCTAATTGAATCAAATGAAAGTCAAACACATTCAAACAAAGCTATTTGAATCAAATGAAAGTCAAACACATTCAAACAAAGCTATTTGAATCAAATGAGAGTCAAATACATTCAAACAAAGCTAATTAAATCAAATAAAAGTAAAATACATTCTACAAAGCTAATTGCATCAAATGAAAGTCAAACACATTCAAACAAAGCCTTTTAAATCAACTGAAAGTCAAACGCATTCAAAAAAAGCTTTTTAATTTAAATGAAAGTCAAACACATTCAAACAAAGCTATATAAATCAAATGAAAGTGAAATGCATTCTACAAAGCAAATTGAATTAAATGAAATTCAAACACATTCAAACAAAGCTATTTGAATCAAATGACGTTCAAATACATTCTACAAAGCTAATTGAATCAATTGAAAGTCAAACACATTCAAACAAAGCTAATTGAATCAAATGAAAGTCAAACACATTCAAACAAAGCTATTTTAATTAAATGAATGTCAAATACATTATACAAAGCTAATTGAATCAAATGAAAGTCAAACACATTCAAACAAAGCTATTTGAAGAAAATGAAAGTCAAATACATTCTACAAAACAAATTGAAACAAATGAAAGTCAAACACAGTCAAACACAGTTATTTGACTCAAATGAAAGTCAAATACATTCTACAAAGCTATTTGAATCAAATGAAAGTCAAACACATTCAAACAAAGCTATTTGAATCAAATGAAAGTCAAATACATTCTACTAAGCTAATTGAATCAAATGAAAGTCATAAACATTCAAATAAAGCTATTTGAATCAAATGAAAGTCAAATACATTCTACAGAGCTAATTGAATCAAATGAAAGTCAAACACATTCAAACAAAGCTATTTGAATCAAATGAGAGTCAAATAAATTCAAACAAAGCTAATTAAATAAAATAAAAGTAAAATAAATTCTACAAAGCTAATTGAATCAAATGAAAGTCAAACACATTCAAAAAAAGTCTTTTAAATCAAATGAAAGTCAAACACATTCAAAAAAAGCTTTTTAATTTTTATGAAAGTCAAACGCATTCAAACAAAGCTATATAAATCAAATGAAAGTGAAATGCATTCTACAAAGAAAATTGAATTAAATGAAATTCAAACACATTCAAACAAAGCTATTTGAATCAAATGACGATCAAATACATTCTACAAAGCTAATTGAATCAATTGAAAGTCAAACACAATCAAACGAAGCTATTTGAATTAAATGAAAGTCAAATACATTCTACAAATATAATTGAATTAAATGAAAGTCAAACACATTCAAACAAATCTAATTGAATCAAATGAAAGTCAAACACATTCAAACAAATCTATTTGAATTAAATGAAAGTCAAATACATTCTACAAAGCTAATTAAATCAAATGAAAGTCAAACACATTCAAACAAAGCTATTTGAATCAAATGAAAGTCAAACACATTCAAACAAAGCTATTTGAATCAAATGAGGGTCAAATACATTCAAACAAAGCTAATTAAATCAAATAAAAGTAAAATACATTCTACAAAGCTAATTGCATCAAATGAAAGTCAAACACATTCAAACAAAGCCTTTTAAATCAACTGAAAGTCAAACACATTCAAAAAAAGCTTTTTAATTTAAATGAAAGTCAAACACATTCAAACAAAGCTATATAAATCAAATGAAAGTGAAATGCATTCTACAAAGCAAATTGAATTAAATGAAATTCAAACACATTCAAACAAAGCTATTTGAATCAAATGACGGTCAAATACATTCTACAAAGCTAATTGAATCAATTGAAAGTCAAACACAATCAAACAAAGCTATTTGAATCAAATGAAAGTCAAATACATTCTACAAAGCTAATTAAATCAAATGAAAGTCGAACACATTCAAACAAAGCTAATTGAATCAAATGACAGTCAAACACATTCAAACAAAGCTATTTTAATTAAATGAAAGTCAAATACATTCTACAAAGCTAATTTAATCAAATGAAAGTCAAACACATTCAAACAAAGCTATTTGAATCAAATGAAAGTCAAACACATTCAAACAAAGATTTCGAATCAAATGAAAGTCAAATACATTCTACAAAGCTAATTGAATCAAATGAAAGTCAAACATATTCAAATAAAGCTATTTGAATCAAATGAAAGTTAAATACATTCTACAAAGCTAATTGAATCAAATGAAAGTCAAACACATTCAAACAGAGCTATTTGAATCAAATGAGAGTCAAATACATTCTACAAAGCTAATTGAATCAAATGAAAGTCAAACACATGCAAACAAAGCTAATTGAATCAAATGAGAGTCAAATACATTCAACAAAGCTAATAGAATCAAATGAAAGTCAAACATATTCACACAAAGCTAATTGAATCAAATGAAAGTCAAGCACAGTCAAACAAAGCTATTTTAATCAAATGAAAGTCAAATACATTCTACAAAGCTAATTGAATCAAATGAAAGTAAAACACATTCAAACAAAGCTATTTGAATCAAATGAAAGTCAAACACATTCAAACAAAGCTATTTGAATCAAATGAGAGTCAAATACATTAAAACAAAGCTAATTAAATCAAATAAAAGTCTAATACATTCTACAAAGCTAATTGAATCAAATGAAAGTCAAACACATTCAAACAAAGATTTCGAATCAAATGAAAGTCAAATACATTCTACAAAGCTAATTGAATCAAATGAAAGTCAAACACATTCAAATAAAGCTATTTGAATCAAATGAAAGTCAAATACATTCTACAAAGCTAATTGAATCAAATGAAAGTTAAACATGATTAGGGGATTTTTATGCACCAATCACCGTCTGACAAGTGGACCAACCAGGTTCCGCCACGTGTCCTTCACGAAAGCCAATAGGAGCCTGCCACGTGTCAGTCACAGATACGTCCTCTACGGACCAATCGAGGCACGCCACGTGTCCACCCATGCCAAATGGGAAAACCGGCCATCAAGGCCCAATCCAGTCTAGAGGCCCGGTCAGCCCTAGGTTTACCTTAAACCTAGAGAGTGGCACGCTTCTCAAGGCTATAAATACTTTGTTAATCCTCATTAATTAAAAACAAGAGAAATCAAGCAGAGAATTACGGAACACCAACAACCGGCTAATCTCGCTAACGACGCAGATTACCAACACTAAGCACTCTCACCTGGAGAAATCTTATTACTTTAATTTCTGTATTAGTTACTCCTTAATCAGGTACTAACTTGACCGTTGGAGGCGGAGCTCTCATGAGTCTCCGTTATTTTGCAGGTACAGGCGTCCGGTTCCAGTCTCGGAATTGTAACTCTCCCGCAGGACATCAGAAAACCCCGAAACATTTGGCGCCGTCTGTGGGGACAGTACTTCAGAGATGGCATCCAAGTCTGTACCGACTCCTGAAGAGAGGCGTCCCCTAGACGATCCTCAAGTTCAGTCGGACCATGATACCGAAAGTGAATTTGAAGTTGAAACTCATACAGCTCCAGACGGGACCCTAAGGGCCCGACGTACCCGTCATACCGAAAGGAGGGAACGGGAGCATCTTCAAACAGGAAGCGAGCCAGCAGGCGCACCGCCTGCTCGGCAACAGCCGACTGATGGGTCTGCTCCCATCACAAGGAACGAACTCATGACCTTCATGAGGGAATTCAAGGGAGAGATTCAAGAGTTGATCAACAAAAAACCGCCTGCTTCAGTCAAAGAGCAGTCGGCCAAGAAACCTTCCACTTCACTGAAGAGGAAGCCAGTTCAAGGGCGAGAGGCGACTCCTCATCCTAAATCTAAGAAGCGAGAGCCACCAGCTCTTGATTTCACAAAACTCCGTTATCCTACGGGAAATAGGAAACCGGTTTGCCATATTCAGGCGGATGGGTCAAAGCAAACGTTCACAGATGCTCGGCTCCTGCTAGAGCAGAAGAAGAGTGACCGATTATCAGAGTCGGCTTCTACTTCAAATTTTCAAGACAGTTTACGAAATGCCTCGATGAGGCATACTCAGTCGTACCATGAGAGTCAGTCAGGCGGCACCTCCCGTCGGTCCGGCTTTCATAGTGCCCAGGCGGTACCAAACTTACCATTTGTGCCGCAACAACAGTATTTTATGCAGCCACCTCCATTTGGTGGACCTGCAGCAAAAAACGTCCAACCTATGGACTGGCAGCTACGGTTGCTTAGACTTGGTGAACAGCCATCGGCTTTCTCCAAGGAAATTACTGAAGCCGCTCAGCCGGCCAAAGTAAAAAATGTTCTAGTAGGCGCCTATGACGGCACTACTAACCCAGAAGACCACCTGATGGCATTCACCAACCTGATGTACCTTCAAGGGTTGGATGATCCTACTTGGTGCAAGTGTTTCCCAGCGACTCTCAAGGGAATTGCACAGCAATGGTTCGGCAACCTGCCGACTGGTTGTGTAAACAGCTTCAGGACGCTTGCTTACTTATTTGCCTCCAACTTCGCTATGAACATCCCTGCGAAGAAAACGACCCTTGATTTGGGAACAATTCAGCAGGGCGAGAAGGAGGGGCTTCGTTCTTACATCAGGCGGTTCAATCTGATGAGAATACAGATTCAAGGGTTACCGGATGAGGTAGCTTATACTAACTTTTTTAGAGGTCTCAAAGACGGGTCTACCTTCAAATTTGATTTAGTTCGGAAAAGGGTGGCGACTCTTCAAGAGGCCTTGATTGAAGCAGAAGCCTATATACAGGCGACTGATCTGTGTACAATAAAACAGTCGGACGGGAAAAGGTTCGACAAAAGAGAGGGACGACAGAAACAGTCGTCCAACAAAGATGAGAAAAGAAAAGAGGTCTGGGCGGCTGATTCCTCTAAACAGCCGGCCCAGAAAAAGAAAAAAGAATTCAAACCATACTCCCCAAAGTATGTGTTTAACAAGGATAACCAGTTTATCCTAAAAGAAATAAAGGGACGGTTCTCAATTGAGAAGCCGCTCCCCATGAAGGGTTCTGCAAACAACCGGAACCAAGATAAAATCTGTGCTTATCATGATGACGTTGGTCATCACACCAATGACTGCATCAGTCTCATGCGGTACCTAGACCGCTTGGCTGAGCAAGGTGATCTTGACACTTATGTCAAGAAACCTACGGGGAACACTTCCTCAAAAAAGCAGTCGTCCAAAAAGAATCAACAGGCTGACAGTTCTGATACAGATGATGCAGTCGTCTACACCATTGCAGGCGGCTTCTCAGGAGGCGGCCCCACTATTAGGGGCAACAAAGATAATATAAGGCGGTTAGATGTAAATTCCGTTCACCAAGAACGGCCGTCCAAATATACATTTCCTGAGATTGTCATCACTGAAGAGGATCTAGGAGGGGTAAGGGGGCCGCATGACGGCCCTCTCGTTATTGAATGTAAAGTGGCCAACCAGAGAGTTGGTCGAATCCTCATAGACACCGGGAGCTCCTCAGATCTCATCAGCAGCAAATGTCTGTCAAAACTGAAATATCAGACGGACTGCATACATCCGGCCTCCCACCCTTTAATAGGGTTTGGAGGAGGAGTCGTCCACCCACTGGGACGAGTAGATTTACCCATTCGCCTGGGCGAAAAAGGGGAAGGACGACACATGGTAGTCCGGTTCCTAGTAGTAGAGGAACTCTCGGCCTACAACATGATTCTGGGTCGACCGACCCTGAATAATTCCAAGGCTGTTATAATCCCGTCTCTTATGCTGCTTAAGTTTGAGAGGGATAATGGAACAGTCGGCTCCCTAAGGGGAGATCAGAGGATGGCCCGAGAGTGCTATCTCTCGGATGTCAAGCCCACTGTTATGGCCACTGGGTCAAGTGGAGAAAAAACAGACCTTGACAATGTCAAGGAGAGTGCGCATGTTCAAGAAACAGGCGACAAAAAGAGAAAGGCGTCCCAGACAGGGTCCGCAAGAAAAGCAAGAAAATAGCAATCATTGGCAGAGGAGCGGCCGGATGAGTTCCGCCCTCAGCCGGCTGGTGAGCATGCGGACCTGATATTAGACGACTCACGTCCTGACCGAACAGTCAAAGTTGGGACGACTGCTCTGAGAAACCTTGGTGACGACTTTCAGAACCTGTTGAAAGAATACAAGGACATCTTTGCATTTGAAGTCCATGAAATGCCAGGCATTAGTCCTGATCTGGCAGTACATAAACTCGCTGTGGATCCGAAAAAGAAGCCGGTACGGCAAAAGAAGCGGAACCATGGCGAAGAAAGAAGTCTGGCGGCAGCCGCCGAAGTCAAAAAATTACTTGATGCAGGGTTCATTCGGCAATGTTACTTCCCAGATTGGGTTGCAAATGTGGTGCTTGTTAAAAAGCCGAATGGCACCTGGCGAATGTGTGTAGACTACACAGACTTGAACAAGGCGTGCCCCAAAGACAGTTACCCTCTGCCTAAAATTGATAACCTGGTCGACTCAACAGCCGGCCATGCCTTGATGAGTTTTATGGACGCTTATTCTGGTTTTCATCAAATTCCTTTATGGAAGAAAGATCAGGAGAAGACGGCCTTCGTCACTGATCAGGGATTATATTGTTACATAGTCATGCCGTTTGGTCTTAAGAATGCCCCGGCTACCTTCCAACGAATGATAAACACAGTGTTCTTTGATCAGATTGGGAGAAACGTCGAGGCATATATTGATGATATGATTGTCAAGACTAAACTTCAGAAAGATCATCTGGCGGACCTCCGAGAAACTTTCGCCACACTCAGGCGGCACCATGTCATGCTCAATCCCAAGAAATGTGTATTTGGAGTTGAGTCTGGGAAATTTCTCGGATTCCTTATCAATCAGAGAGGAATAGAGGCGAACCCTGAGAAGGTACAGGCGGTCATTGACATGCAGTCGCCTCGTACCGTCCGAGAGGTTCAGAAGTTAACAGGTTGTCTGGCGGCCTTGGGGAGATTCCTAAGCCGATCAGGCGACAAATGCCTATACTTTTTCCAGGCAATTAAGAAAAAGGCAAGGTTCGAATGGGGGCCGGATGCTGAGGCCGCCTTCCAGAAATTAAAGGTTCACTTGCATTCCTTGCCGAGGCTGGTCAGCCCTTTGCCCAAAGAAGATCTCTACATGTACCTGGCCGTCTCTGATCATGCGTTAAGCGCTGTGCTCCTTGCTGAAAGGGACGGCTGTCAGCTCCCGGTCTACTTTGTCAGTCACGTACTGAAAAATGCCGAGTTGAGGTATCCCCTAGTGGAGAAATTTGGTCTTGCACTCTTCATGGCTGTTAAAAAATTGAAGCCCTACTTTTTGGCACATGCAGTCGTCGTGTATACCGACCAACCAATCAAGCGGCCCCTTACCATCATGGAGTCGTCAGGACGAATGATCAAATGGGCCATAGAAATACAGAGCCTCGAAGTTACTTTCGAGCCTAGAAAAGCAGTAAAGGGGCAAGCCTTTGCTGACTTCATTGTAGAGATGACTCGTCCTCCTGACTCCCAAGTTCCAGACCAAGTCTGGAAGGTATATGTGGACGGAAGCTCTACTTCAAATGGTTGTGGAGCAGGCGTCGTATGTCAATCTCCAGAGGGCGACAGGTTCGAGTATGCTCTACGCTTCAGTTTTCAGGCTTCAAACAATGAGGCAGAATATGAAGCTTTACTAGCCGGGATCCGCATGTGCAAGGCGGCAGGGGCAAGAAAAATAGACGCCTGTTCTGATTCACAATTGATAGTGAGTCAGTACAATGGCGAATACGAAGCAACCCATCCGGCCATGATCAAGTATTTACAGGCGGTCCGACAAGCAGTCGACTCCCTTGAGGATTTCCATCTGATCCAAGTGCCGAGATCAGAAAACAACCAGGCAGATGCACTGTCAAAATTAGCATCATCCGCCTCCTCCGATACTCCTCGAACTGTTTTTTGGGAAGTAATGGAGAAGAGAAGCATCGAGGAAAACCCTATTGGAATCCTAGACAGAAGCTCAACCTGGATGGATCCAATCAGGGCATATCTGACAAACGGTACACTGCCGGATGATCCTCAACAGGCGGCAGCACTGAAAAAACGAGCCTCCTGTTTTGAAATGATACAGGGAGAACTTCACAAGAGGGGGTACCTTCAACCCTTCTTAAAGTGTGTTACTCCTGAAAAGGGACGAGAGATACTAGATGATCTTCACTCTGGTTTCTGTGCTTCTCATATAGGTGGTAGGATGCTTGCTCAAAGGGCAAGGCGGCAGGGCTACTTTTGGCCTACTTTGGAAGCAGATGCAATGGAGATGGTGAAAAAATGTGACAAGTGCCAAAGGTTTGGCAAATTAATTCACCGTCCGGCTACTGACCTCACTACCATTCACAGCCCACTACCGTTTGCTAAGTGGGGCATGGACATTCTGGGTCCATATACGCCTGCTACAGGCGGCAGAAGGTATATACTTGTTGTCGTTGACTACTTCACTAAATGGGTAGAGGCGGAGGCTGTAAAGGGAATCAAGACGAAAGATGTAATTTCATTCATTTGGAAAAACGTCATCACTCGGTTCGGGGTTCCCATGTCTATGGTTTTTGATAATGGTCCCCAATTTGAGACGCCTGTTCTCAAAAGCTGGTTGGGAGACCAAGGAATTGCACACTACTTTGCATCTGTCGGCCGTCCACAAGCAAACGGCCAGGTAGAAGCCTTTAATAAAATCATCTCAGACGGTCTCAAGAAAAAGATTGAACGAGCAGGCGGCCTATGGGCGGATGAACTACCACATGTTCTCTGGGCCATTAGGACGACTGAAAAAGGGGCGACTGGAGAAACTCCGTTCCTCCTAACTTATGGTGCGGAAGCTGTTCTTCCAATAGAACACTACGAGCCGACTCTTCGAGTAATGCTATATGACGAAGAGGCAAACTGGGAAGCCATGCGCCTGGCATTAGACTCACTTCCTGAAAAGAGGGGCAATGCTGTTTTGCGCCATGAGATCTATCGCCTGAGAATGACTAGATCATACAACAAAAAAGTACACAGGCGTCCACTCAAAGTAGGGGACTTTGTACTTAGAAAAATGGAAGCAGTTGGTAGGGCTAATGAGTCTGGCAAACTAACTCCCAACTGGGAAGGACCCTACCGAATCTATGAGGAAGTCAGGGACGGTACCTACCGTCTGGAAACACCAGACGGACAACCGTTGCCTCGAACTTGGAATGTAGATAACCTTTAAAAATATTTCTTCTGAGAGATGTAAAGTAAAGAGCTACTTAATAAAGTTTGCACTTACTATTTATTACGAGGGGCATGCCGTCTGTACCTTTACAGTCGGCTACTCTCCATTGAGTTTTTCACTCTATCTTCTGAGGGGCATGCCGTCTGTTCCTTTACAGTCGGCTACTCTCCATTGAGTATTTTACTCAAAATACTTAGCTAAAAAGATTAGGGCCTGGCCGACCCTGTGCCTAACAGGCGGCTACCTTTATTTTACTTAGCACCTACGTTCACCAAGAACTTACCAAGGCCACCGGCCGAATGATCAGACCAGGCGCCAAGCCAACTGATCAAATCTACAAAACTAATACGACCTGTCCCAACATCATAGCAGGCGTCCGACGGCATCCCTCCGGATGAAATTCGTCGCAGAGAGCAGCTCCCTTTTGGGTGGAACATTGTTCTATAAACTAATTACACGGCACCTATACGACTGTCCCCAAGGGCAACCACGTAGCCGTTTTTGAGACAAGGATAACTCTATCACTAACCAAACCAGTGGTAGCAGTTGACATCTGAGTCAGATGACCGCCTGTATTACTTGGGATAAATGCAGGGGGTACCTATTGAGTTAATAGCCAACAAACATTGGCGAATCAAGGGGTCTAGCCGGCCTACGCCGCCTGGTACCTCTACTTCTCAAACAAAAGTGACGGCGACTGAGTAACTCCAACGTTAACTCATAGTCACTCCCTCAAATTTGGTATGGAACCTAAAAAGTTTGAGTCGTCCGCCTGTTTCAAACAAACAAGGGCACTCAAACCCCTATTCCTACTAGGTAACCTATTGAGTTAATAGCCAACAAACATTGGCAAATCAAGGGGATCAGCCGTCCTCCGCCGCCTGGTACCTCTACTACTCAATCTAGATTGTGACGAAGACTAAGTAACTCCTAGGTTAATAGTCACTCAAACTTAGTATGGAGCCTAAAAGGTATGAGTCGTCCACCTGTTTTTAATAAACAAGGGCTCTCAACCAATACTCTTGCTAGGTTAACAAATTACGAGTTAAAAGCCAACATTGGCAATAAAGGGAAACAACCGGCACCCGCCGCTTGTTATCCTACTTAATTCCTTGGCAACTAGGTAATACTATTTACTTGGTCAGACCAATTGAATAAATAGTTCGAATACCGATTGAATAAATGGCCGACTGATCATCTACCCTGGAAACAGACCACCAGTCGTCCAGGGGCATAGGCGGCATACTTACTATTTGTACCTGTCTTAACGTTCGGCCATACACAACAGTCGGTCTAGTGAACAAAGGGATATTAGATATGGAATACTTAGACAAATTTGAACCAAAACAAAAATTTGATTAAAAATAAGCCGGTCATAAAAGACCAGCAGAATATTCAAAACCCCGGCCCCCTGGCCGGGTAATTACAAAGCAAACGACACGCAGGCCGTGGAAAAAATACTTAAAGCTTAAGAAGGGGGCAGTTCAGTATCAGCAGCTGCCGCCTGGTCAGCACTCTTCTTGCTGGACTCGGCTTTAGCTGCACCCTCTTTTGATGCCTTACCCCCAAGTGGCACAAGCGCCACAACCGGCTCTTCCTCCTCCTCCAACGCCTCTTCTTCAGCAGCCGCCAGGATCTGTTGATTATATATTTCCGAACACTGGCGGTATGTTCTTTCCCATGAGGCAAAGTCGGCACTGGGGAACAGTCGTTCCCAGGTCATGCGCTGGATTTGAGCAGAGTCTTCCACCATCTCCCGGACGAGCTCTGTCTTCTCTTGCTCGGCCTTTTCCGAGAGCTCTTGGGTAAGACTCTTCTCTTGGCTTACCAGGCGTTCTTTTACGTTGGCCAAAGACTTCTCCATGGCTTCGTAAGAGTGCATTTTTTGGCGAAGAGGTTTCAGCTCGGCCTTAAGGTTTGTGACGGTCGCCTCCAGCTCGTCAACCTTCTTTTGGGCCGCCTCTAACTGAGCCCGAACAGCGGCGGTAGCCTGCGCCTGATAATAAAGAAGATCAATTGTCAGTACTTCATTTTGGGCAATTTGAAACATTGCCTTATCACAGCTGGAGGCGGCCATAGCTTTTGCGGCCTTTACCTCTTTGTTTTTCCGATCAATCGGCTTGCGAAGGCTGTTGACTCGGAGCAGGGCCTAAGTACAAAGAAAAACAGGCGTTAGCTTCCAAACAAAAAAGATAACAGGCGTCCTGGAACTCAAAAACTCAAAAATATGCTAAGTATACCTCAGCAAGGACCCCTGAAATCCCATCAAGGTCAAGGGTGCCGGCACCCCTGACCGCCTCCCTTTCAGATGGAGGAACTACTTTAACCATGGACTTGGCTACCTCAACCAAGTCAAGCCCCTGAGGGCCGGCTGCATTAAGCAAAAGAAAAAAACAAGTTAGACCTAGTCAAGAAGGAAGCAAGTGTGAAAGTTTTACAAGTGATTGTCCATACTTCTAGGCGGCCCCGCCGGGGTTTTAGAAGAGGTGGCCGGCTGCTTCTCAGCGGCCACTGTTTTCCTGGAAGACCCAGGAGAGCTTGCAACAGTCGTCCTCCGGTCCTTGGGGTCCGGCTGTTGCGAGGAAGAAGCCCTTGGAGTGCCAGACTGAAAACAAAAAGTGTTAGTATATGCATCACAACTAAAAGAGGAAGAGCTTTCGAAGCTTACCAAGGGTGCCTCCTTGTTGGGGGAGTCGGCATAAGACTGTTTCATGAGCGAGGCCCGCAACATGGCCGCCGCAGTCTTGGATGCTGTTATTTTACTCATGGCGTCAGCTGCAAGAAATAAACAGCAAAGTTAGTAAAAATCCCAAGTAAACAAGGTGTGAAAAGACAGAGTATTTGTCAGGCCGGCTACCTCTAGAGCACCGACTGCTGAGGCCACAGGCGGCCAGAAAGTACTCGTCATAGAGCCACTTGAAGCTCGGGACGCAGTTTAGGGGTACTTGCTCTCGTACCCCTGAAGTAGAGTTCACCCTAGTCTCTACTTTGAAGAGTCCTTTGTCTAGGATCTCTCTTTTAGCCTTTGGGGGAACAGGCGGCATGCTGCGGCCGCCTGCGAGAAGAGGCGGATCCCTATTCCACTTGTTAAAACGTTGGTTCAGCTCCGTGTCTGAACCCTCAATGATAAGGAAGGTGTTCCGCCAATCCTTCCATTTGTTCGCCTTACCTCTCGTCATGAGGTAACCCCTATGGCTTGTTAATTGGTACCAGCCGGTACCTCCCGACTTAGGGGTCCGGCTGAGATAGTTCATGTGGGCGAAAGCCTCAAAGCTTGGCTCCACCCCGTACATTTCGCACCCGGCCACATAGCCGAGTACGTTTACCCAAGAGTTGGGGGCTAACTGCCATAACCCCAGATCATACCCATCTAAAATCCGCTGAACAGCCGGATGTAATGGGAAGCGCAGTCCAGCTTTGATGGCCGCCACATAGCAGCCAAAGCAGCCGTCACCATAGCTGGTACCAGCCGGCCAGACGACAGTGTCTTCTGGATCTGGCACGAACAGTAAAAATTTCGGGCCCATTTTGTGGTTAGCAATAAAGCTCGCCACGTTGTCTTGCATGGTTGCAATCCGGCCCCGGGGTACCATGCAGTAGTAGGGGGCGTTTTCCTCTCTGTAAGAGGCGGACGGCTCCGCCCAATTGTCCCCCTTCTCAACTGCGTGAGAAAGTCTCGCCTCTTGTAGGCGGCTATGTTTTTCTTCTGAGCCTAGAGAACTGTGGCCAGAAGAGCTGGACTCGGACTCGTCCTCTGATGAGTCCGAAGAGGACGACTCCTCCCCTTTCCCAGAGGGGCCCGCCTCCTCTCCCTTAGAAGGGGCAGGAGGAAAATTAGACATGTCAACTGTAAGATGGGAAGGCACCACCTTGGCCCCTCTCTCAGAACTGTCGGCTTGGCAGCGGTCTTGTTTCAATTCTACATCTGGCGCCTGGTCAGATGTTTCACTAAGGAGCACCCTTTGGGAGGAGCCGTTTGAGTTTGATATCATGGCAGTCTGTTTCGTTCTGGCCATCACGTTCTGCAAAGACACAGATACAGTCGGACTTTGTATAAAGGGCAAAGATGGGTCCAGAAAAGGGCAGGCGGCACTCCTAGTCCTAGATTCA
This sequence comes from Chenopodium quinoa, assembly GCF_001683475.1. Classification (NCBI taxonomy): domain Eukaryota; kingdom Viridiplantae; phylum Streptophyta; class Magnoliopsida; order Caryophyllales; family Amaranthaceae; genus Chenopodium; species Chenopodium quinoa. The sequence continues at coordinate 45,322 of NW_018745127.1, forward strand.
GCCGTCCCCGGTGACCGGCTGATCACTAACTTAGGTCGTGTCGTGTGCTTCCGTGGTGCCATTTCAAAAAATAAAAAGAAAATTAAGAGTAAGAGAACTGAGTTACCTGAACGAGTGACGGTTGATGAAGTTCTGGAAGTCCGGTGCAATCGGCTTGTCAGAACAGGCGGTAGGCAGAAAAGGTCCGAAATGTCAGAGCAAGTTCAGGGGTCCGAATGTTCTCGCAAAGTTCTCAAATGTGAAAATGACCGAAGTCAGCACTTCCTTTTATAGGCAAAGTGAGAAGGCGAAGGGTCGCTTCCAAATTCAAAATTCGGGCGGGAAAATCTCTCGGCCGTTTGCAAGGTGACACCTGTAGCAGGCCGTCGCCTGTCACCGTGCGACACCTGTCACAGGCGACACGTGACCAGTCACGTGCCACCTGTGAGGGGCAAATGATTAGGGGATTTTTATCCACCAATCACCGTCTGACAAGTGGACCAACCAGGTTCCGCCACGTGTCCTTCACGAAAGCCAATAGGAGCCTGCCACGTGTCAGTCACAGATACGTCCTCTACGGACCAATCGAGGCACGCCACGTGTCCACCCATGCCAAATGGGAAAAACCGGCCATCAAGGCCCAATCCAGTCTAGAGGCCCGGTCAGCCCTAGGTTTACCTTAAACCTAGAGAGTGGCACGCTTCTCAAGGCTATAAATACTTAGTTAATCCTCATTAATTAAAAACAAGAGAAATCAAGCAGAGAATTACGGAACACCAACAACCGGCTAATCTCGCTAACGACGCAGATTACCAACACTAAGCACTCTCACCTGGAGAAATCTTATTACTTTAATTTCTGTATTAGTTACTCCTTAATCAGGTACTAACTTGACCGTTGGAGGCGGAGCTCTCAGGAGTCTCCGTTATTTTGCAGGTACAGGCGTCCGGTTCAAGTCTCGGAATTGTAACTCTCCCGCAGGACATCAGAAAACCCCGAAACAAAACACATTCAAACAAAGCTATTTGAATCAAATGAGAGTAAAATAAATTCAAACAAAGCTAATTAAATAAAATAAAAGTAAAATAAATTCTACAAAGCTAATTGAATCAAATGAAAGTCAAACACATTCAAAAAAAGTCTTTTAAATCAAATGAAAGTCAAACACATTCAAAAAAAGCTTTTTAATTTAAATGAAAGTCAAACACATTCAAACAAAGCTATATAAATCAAATGAAAGTGAAATGCATTCTACAAAGAAAATTGAATTAAATGAAATTCAAACACATTCAAACAAAGCTATTTGAATAATATGACAGTAAAATACATTCTACAAAGCTAATTGAATCGATTGAAAGTCAAACACATTCAAACAAAGCTATTTGACTCAAATGAAAGTCAAATACATTCTACAAAGCTAATTGAATTAAATGAAAGTCAAACACATTCAAACAAAGCTAATTGAATCAAATGAAAGTCAAACCCCCACATTCAAACAAAGTTATTTTAATTAAATGAGAGTCAAATAAATTCAAACAAAGCTAATTAAATCAAACAAAAGTAAAATACATTCTACAAAGCTAATTTAATCAAATGAAAGTCAAACACATTCAAACAAAGCCTTTTAAATCAAATGAAAGTCAAACACATTCAAAACAAAGCTATTTGAATCAAATGAAAGTCAAACACATTCAAACAAAGCTATTTGAATCAAATGAAAGTCAAATACATTCTACTAAGCTAATTGAATCAAATGAAAGTCAAAAACATTTAAATAAAGCTATTTGAATCAAATGAAAGTCAAATACATTCTACAGAGCTAATTGAATCAAATGAAAGTCAAACACATTCAAACAAAGCTATTTGAATCAAATGAGATTCAAATAAATTCAAACAAAGCTAATTAAATAAAATAAAAGTAAAATAAATTCTACAAAGCTCATTGAATCAAATGAAAGTCAAACACATTCAAAAAAAGTCTTTTAAATCAAATAAAAGTCAAACACATTCAAAAAAAGCTTTTTAATTTAAATGAAAGTCAAACACATTCAAACAAAGCTATATAAATCAAATGAAAGTGAAATGCATTCTACAAAGCAAATTGAATTAAATGAAATTCAAACACATTCAAACAAAGCTATTTGAATCAAATGACGGTAAAATACATTCTACAAAGCTAATTGAATCAATTGAAAGTCAAACACATTCAAACAAAGCTATTTGAATTAAATGAAAGTCAAATACATTCTACAAAGCTAATTAAATCAAATGAAAGTCAAACACATTCAAACAAAGCTAATTGAATCAAATGAAAGTCAAACACATTCAAACAAAGCTATTTTAATTAAATTAAAGTCAAATACATTTTATAAAGCTAATTGAATCAAATGAAAGTCAAACACATTCAAACAAAGCTATTTGAATCAAATGAAAGTCAAACAAATTCAAACAAAGATTTCGAATCAAATGAAAGTCAAATACATTCTACAAAGCTAATTGAATCAAATGAAAGTCAAACAAATTCAAATAAAGCTATTTGAATCAAATGAAAGTCAAATACTTTCTACAAAGCTAATTGAATCAAATGGAAGTCAAACACATTCAAACAAAGCTATTTGAATCAAATGAGAGTCAAATAAATTCAAACAAAGCTAATTAAATAAAATAAAAGTAAAATAAATTCTACAAAGCTAATTGAATCAAATGAAAGTCAAACACATTCAAAAAAAGTCTTTTAAATCAAATGAAAGTCAAACACATTCAAAAAAAGCTTTTTAATTTTTATGAAAGTCAAACGCATTCAAACAAAGCTATATAAATCAAATGAAAGTGAAATGCATTCTACAAAGCAAATTGAATTAAATGAAATTCAAACACATTCAAACAAAGCTATTTGAATCAAATGACGATCAAATACATTCTACAAAGCTAATTGAATCAATTGAAAGTCAAACACATTCAAACGAAGCTATTTGAATTAAAATGAAAGTCAAATACATTCTACAAATCTAATTGAATTAAATGAAAGTCAAACACATTCAAACAAATCTAATTGAATCAAATGAAAGTCAAACACATTCAAACAAATCTATTTGAATTAAATGAAAGTCAAATACATTCTACAAAGCTAATTGAATCAAATGAAAGTCAAACACATTCAAACAAAGCTATTTGAATCAAATGAAAGTCAAACACATTCAAACAAAGCTATTTGAATCAAATGAGAGTCAAATACATTCAAACAAAGCTAATTAAATCAAATAAAAGTAAAATACATTCTACAAAGCTAATTGCATCAAATGAAAGTCAAACACATTCAAACAAAGCCTTTTAAATCAACTGAAAGTCAAACACATTCAAAAAAAGCTTTTTAATTTAAATGAAAGTCAAACACATTCAAACAAAGCTATATAAATCAAATGAAAGTGAAATGCATTCTACAAAGCAAATTGAATTAAATGAAATTCAAACACATTCAAACAAAGCTATTTGAATCAAATGACGTTCAAATACATTCTACAAAGCTAATTGAATCAATTGAAAGTCAAACACATTCAAACAAAGCTAATTGAATCAAATGAAAGTCAAACACATTCAAACAAAGCTATTTTAATTAAATGAATGTCAAATACATTCTACAAAGCTAATTGAATCAAATGAAAGTCAAATACATTCTACAAAACAAATTGAAACAAATGAAAGTCAAACACAGTCAAACAAAGTTATTTGACTTAAATGAAAGTCAAATACATTCTACAAAGCTAATTGAATCAAATGAAAGTCAAACACATTCAAACAAAGCTATTTGAATCAAATGAAAGTCAAATACGTTCTACAAAGCTAATTGTATCAAATGAAAGTCAAACGCAATCAAATAAAGCTATTTGAGTCAAATGAAAGTCAAACACATTCAAACAAAGTTGTTTAAATTAAATGAAAGTGAAATGTATTCTACAAAGCTAATTGAATCAAATGAAAGTGAAACGCATTCAAACAAAGCTATTTGAATCAAATGAGAGTCAAATACATTCTACAAAGCTAATTGAATCAAATGAAAGTCAAACACATGCAAACAAAGCTAATTGAATCAAATGAGAGTCAAATACATTCAACAAAGCTAATAGAATCAAATGAAAGTCAAACATATTCACACAAAGCTAATTGAATCAAATGAAAGTCAAGCACAGTCAAACAAAGCTATTTTAATCAAATGAAAGTCAAATACATTCTACAAAGCTAATTGAATCAAATGAAAGTAAAAACACATTCAAACAAACCTATTTGAATCAAATGAAAGTCAAACACATTCAAACAAAGCTATTTGAATCAAATGAGAGTCAAATACATTAAAACAAAGCTAATTAAATCAAATAAAAGTCTAATACATTCAACAAAGCTAATTGAATTAAATTAAACTCAAACACATTCAAACAAAGCTAATTGAATCAAATGAAAGTCAAACACATTCAAACAAAGATTTCGAATCAAATGAAAGTCAAATACATTCTACAAAGCTAATTGAATCAAATGAAAGTCAAACACATTCAAATAAAGCTATTTGAATCAAATGAAAGTCAAATACATTCTACAAAGCTAATTGAATCAAATGAAAGTTAAACACATTCAAACAAAGCTATTTGAATCAAATGAGAGTAAAATAAATTCAAACAAAGCTAATTAAATAAAATAAAATTAAAATAAATTCTACAAAGCTAATTGAATCAAATGAAAGTCAAACACATTCAAAAAAAGTCTTTTAAATCAAATGAAAGTCAAACACATTCAAAAAAAGCTTTTTAATTTAAATGAAAGTCAAACACATTCAAACAAAGCTATATAAATCAAATGAAAGTGAAATGCATTCTACAAAGAAAATTGAATTAAATGAAATTCAAACACATTCAAACAAAGCTATTTGAATAATATGACAGTAAAATACATTCTACAAAGCTAATTGAATCGATTGAAAGTCAAACACATTCAAACAAAGCTATTTGACTCAAATGAAAGTCAAATACATTCTACAAAGCTAATTGAATTAAATGAAAGTCAAACACATTCAAACAAAGCTAATTGAATCAAATGAAAGTCAAACACATTCAAACAAAGCTATTTTAATTAAATGAGAGTCAAATAAATTCAAACAAAGCTAATTAAATCAAACAAAAGTAAAATACATTCTACAAAGCTAATTGAATCAAATGAAAGTCAAACACATTCAAACAAAGCCTTTTAAATCAAATGAAAGTCAAACACATTCAAAACAAAGCTATTTGAATCAAATGAAAGTCAAACACATTCAAACAAAGCTATTTGAATCAAATGAAAGTCAAATACATTCTACTAAGCTAATTGAATCAAATGAAAGTCAAAAACATTCAAATAAAGCTATTTGAATCAAATGAAAGTCAAATACATTCTACAGAGCTAATTGAATCAAATGAAAGTCAAACGCATTCAAACAAAGCTATTTGAATCAAATGAGATTCAAATAAATTCAAACTAAGCTAATTAAATAAAATAAAAGTAAAATAAATTCTACAAAGCTAATTGAATCAAATGAAAGTCAAACACATTCAAAAAAAGTCTTTTAAATCAAATAAAAGTCAAACACATTCAAAAAAAGCTTTTTTAATTTAAATGAAAGTCAAACACATTCAAACAAAGCTATATAAATCAAATGAAAGTGAAATGCATTCTACAAAGCAAATTGAATTAAATGAAATTCAAACACATTCAAACAAAGCTATTTGAATCAAATGACGGTAAAATACATTCTACAAAGCTAATTGAATCGATTGAAAGTCAAACACATTCAAACAAAGCTATTTGACTCAAATGAAAGTCAAATACATTCTACAAAGCTAATTGAATTAAATGAAAGTCAACACATTCAAACAAAGCTAATTGAATCAAATGAAAGTCAAACACATTCAAACAAAGCTATTTTAATTAAATGAGAGTCAAATAAATTCAAACAAAAGTAAAATACATTCTACAAAGCTAATTGAATCAAATGAAAGTCAAACACATTCAAACAAAGCCTTTTAAATCAAATGAAAGTCAAACACATTCAAAACAAAGCTATTTGAATCAAATGAAAGTCAAACACATTCAAACAAAGCTATTTGAATCAAATGAAAGTCAAATACATTCTACTAAGCTAATTGAATCAAATGAAAGTCAAAAACATTCAAATAAAGCTATTTGAATCAAATGAAAGTCAAATACATTCTACAGAGCTAATTGAATCAAATGAAAGTCAAACGCATTCAAACAAAGCTATTTGAATCAAATGAGATTCAAATAAATTCAAACAAAGCTAATTAAATAAAATAAAAGTAAAATAAATTCTACAAAGCTAATTGAATCAAATGAAAGTCAAACACATTCAAAAAAAGTCTTTTAAATCAAATAAAAGTCAAACACATTCAAAAAAAGCTTTTTAATTTAAATGAAAGTCAAACACATTCAAACAAAGCTATATAAATCAAATGAAAGTGAAATGCATTCTACAAAGCAAATTGAATTAAATGAAATTCAAACACATTCAAACAAAGCTATTTGAATCAAATGACGGTAAAATACATTCTACAAAGCTAATTGAATCGATTGAAAGTCAAACACATTCAAATAAAGCTATTTGACTCAAATGAAAGTCAAATACATTCTACAAAGCTAATTGAATTAAATGAAAGTCAACACATTCAAACAAAGCTAATTGAATCAAATGAAAGTCAAACACATTCAAACAAAGCTATTTTAATTAAATGAGAGTCAAATAAATTCAAACAAAGCTAATTAAATCAAACAAAAGTAAAATACATTCTACAAAGCTAATTGAATCAAATGAAAGTCAAACACATTCAAACAAAGCCTTTTAAATCAAATGAAATTCAAACACATTCAAAACAAAGCTATTTGAATCAAATGAAAGTCAAACACATTCAAACAAAGCTATTTGAATCAAATGAAAGTCAAATACATTCTACTAAGCTAATTGAATCAAATGAAAGTCAAAAACATTCAAATAAAGCTATTTGAATCAAATGAAAGTCAAATACATTCTACAGAGCTAATTGAATCAAATGAAAGTCAAACACATTCAAACAAAGCCTTTTAAATCAAATGAAAGTCAAACACATTCAAAACAAAGCTATTTGAATCAAATGAAAGTCAAACACATTCAAACAAAGCTATTTGAATCAAATGAAAGTCAAATACATTCTACTAAGCTAATTGAATCAAATGAAAGTCAAAAACATTCAAATAAAGCTATTTGAATCAAATGAAAGTCAAATACATTCTACAGAGCTAATTGAATCAAATGAAAGTCAAACGCATTCAAACAAAGCTATTTGAATCAAATGAGATTCAAATAAATTCAAACAAAGCTAATTAAATAAAATAAAAGTAAAATAAATTCTACAAAGCTAATTGAATCAAATGAAAGTCAAACACATTCAAAAAAAGTCTTTTAAATCAAATAAAAGTCAAACACATTCAAAAAAAGCTTTTTAATTTAAATGAAAGTCAAACACATTCAAACAAAGCTATATAAATCAAATGAAAGTGAAATGCATTCTACAAAGCAAATTGAATTAAATGAAATTCAAACACATTCAAACAAAGCTATTTGAATCAAATGACGGTAAAATACATTCTACAAAGCTAATTGAATCGATTGAAAGTCAAACACATTCAAACAAAGCTATTTGACTCAAATGAAAGTCAAATACATTCTACAAAGCTAATTGAATTAAATGAAAGTCAACACATTCAAACAAAGCTAATTGAATCAAATGAAAGTCAAACACATTCAAACAAAGCTATTTTAATTAAATGAGAGTCAAATAAATTCAAACAAAGCTAATTAAATCAAACAAAAGTAAAATACATTCTACAAAGCTAATTGAATCAAATGAAAGTCAAACACATTCAAACAAAGCCTTTTAAATCAAATGAAAGTCAAACACATTCAAAACAAAGCTATTTGAATCAAATGAAAGTCAAACACATTCAAACAAAGCTATTTGAATCAAATGAAAGTCAAATACATTCTACTAAGCTAATTGAATCAAATGAAAGTCAAAAACATTCAAATAAAGCTATTTGAATCAAATGAAAGTCAAATACATTCTACAGAGCTAATTGAATCAAATGAAAGTCAAACGCATTCAAACAAAGCTATTTGAATCAAATGAGATTCAAATAAATTCAAACAAAGCTAATTAAATAAAATAAAAGTAAAATAAATTCTACAAAGCTAATTGAATCAAATGAAAGTCAAACACATTCAAAAAAAGTCTTTTAAATCAAATAAAAGTCAAACACATTCAAAAAAAGCTTTTTAATTTAAATGAAAGTCAAACATATTCAAACAAAGCTATATAAATCAAATGAAAGTGAAATGCATTCTACAAAGCAAATTGAATTAAATGAAATTCAAACACATTCAAACAAAGCTATTTGAATCAAATGACGGTCAAATACATTCTACAAAGCTAATTGAATCAATTGAAAGTCAAACACAATCAAACAAAGCTATTTGAATCAAATGAAAGTCAAATACATTCTACAAAGCTAATTAAATCAAATGAAAGTCGAACATATTCAAACAAAGCTAATTGAATCAAATGAAAGTCAAACACATTCAAACAAATCTATTTGAATTAAATGAAAGTCAAATACATTCTACAAAGCTAATTGAATCAAATGAAAGTCAAACACATTCAAACAAAGCTATTTGAATCAAATGAAAGTCAAACACATTCAAACAAAGCTATTTGAATCAAATGAGAGTCAAATACATTCAAACAAAGCTAATTAAATCAAATAAAAGTAAAATACATTCTACAAAGCTAATTGCATCAAATGAAAGTCAAACACATTCAAACAAAGCCTTTTAAATCAACTGAAAGTCAAACACATTCAAAAAAAGCTTTTTAATTTAAATGAAAGTCAAACACATTCAAACAAAGCTATATAAATCAAATGAAAGTGAAATGCATTCTACAAAGCAAATTGAATTAAATGAAATTCAAACACATTCAAACAAAGCTATTTGAATCAAATGACGTTCAAATACATTCTACAAAGCTAATTGAATCAATTGAAAGTCAAACACATTCAAACAAAGCTAATTGAATCAAATGAAAGTCAAACACATTCAAACAAAGCTATTTTAATTAAATGAATGTCAAATACATTCTACAAAGCTAATTGAATCAAATGAAAGTCAAATACATTCTACAAAACAAATTGAAACAAATGAAAGTCAAACACAGTCAAACAAAGTTATTTGACTTAAATGAAAGTCAAATACATTCTACAAAGCTAATTGCATCAAATGAAAGTCAAACACATTCAAACAAAGCCTTTTAAATCAACTGAAAGTCAAACACATTCAAAAAAAGCTTTTTAATTTAAATGAAAGTCAAACACATTCAAACAAAGCTATATAAATCAAATGAAAGTGAAATGCATTCTACAAAGCAAATTGAATTAAATGAAATTCAAACACATTCAAACAAAGCTATTTGAATCAAATGACGTTCAAATACATTCTACAAAGCTAATTGAATCAATTGAAAGTCAAACACATTCAAACAAAGCTAATTGAATCAAATGAAAGTCAAACACATTCAAACAAAGCTATTTTAATTAAATGAATGTCAAATACATTCTACAAAGCTAATTGAATCAAATGAAAGTCAAATACATTCTACAAAACAAATTGAAACAAATGAAAGTCAAACACAGTCAAACAAAGTTATTTGACTTAAATGAAAGTCAAATACATTCTACAAAGCTAATTGAATCAAATGAAAGTCAAACACATTCAAACAAAGCTATTTGAATCAAATGAAAGTCAAATACGTTCTTCAAAGCTAATTGTATCAAATGAAAGTCAAACGCAATCAAATAAAGCTATTTGAGTCAAATGAAAGTCAAACACATTCAAACAAAGTTGTTTAAATTAAATGAAAGTGAAATGTATTCTACAAAGCTAATTGAATCAAATGAAAGTGAAACGCATTCAAACAAAGCTATTTGAATCAAATGAGAGTCAAATACATTCTACAAAGCTAATTGAATCAAATGAAAGTCAAACACATGCAAACAAAGCTAATTGAATCAAATGAGAGTCAAATACATTCAACAAAGCTAATAGAATCAAATGAAAGTCAAACATATTCACACAAAGCTAATTGAATCAAATGAAAGTCAAGCACAGTCAAACAAAGCTATTTTAATCAAATGAAAGTCAAATACATTCTACAAAGCTAATTGAATCAAATGAAAGTAAAACACATTCAAACAAAGCTATTTGAATCAAATGGAAGTCAAACACATTCAAACAAAGCTATTTGAATCAAATGAGAGTCAAATACATTAAAACAAAGCTAATTAAATCAAATAAAAGTCTAATACATTCTACAAAGCTAATTGAATTAAATTAAACTCAAACACATTCAAACAAAGCTAATTGAATCAAATGAAAGTCAAACACATTCAAACAAAGATTTCGAATCAAATGAAAGTCAAATACATTCTACAAAGCTAATTAAATCAAATGAAAGTCAAACACATTCAAATAAAGCTATTTGAATCAAATGAAAGTCAAATACATTCTACAAAGCTAATTAAATCAAATGAAAGTCGAACAAATTCAAACAAAGCTAATTGAATCAAATGACAGTCAAACACATTCAAACAAAGCTATTTTAATTAAATGAAAGTCAAATACATTCTACAAAGCTATTTGAATCAAATGAAAGTCAAACACATTCAAAAAAAGTCTTTTAAATCAAATGAAAGTCAAACACATTCAAAAAAAGCTTTTTAATTTAAATGAAAGTCAAACACATTCAAACAAAGCTATATAAATCAAATGAAAGTGAAATGCATTCTACAAAGAAAATTGAATTAAATGAAATTCAAACACATTCAAACAAAGCTATTTGAATAATATGACAGTAAAATACATTCTACAAAGCTAATTGAATCGATTGAAAGTCAAACACATTCAAACAAAGCTATTTGACTCAAATGAAAGTCAAATACATTCTACAAAGCTAATTGAATTAAATGAAAGTCAAACACATTCAAACAAAGCTAATTGAATCAAATGAAAGTCAAACCCCCACATTCAAACAAAGCTATTTTAATTAAATGAGAGTCAAATAAATTCAAACAAAGCTAATTAAATCAAACAAAAGTAAAATACATTCTACAAAGCTAATTTAATCAAATGAAAGTCAAACACATTCAAACAAAGCCTTTTAAATCAAATGAAAGTCAAACACATTCAAAACAAAGCTATTTGAATCAAATGAAAGTCAAACACATTCAAACAAAGCTATTTGAATCAAATGAAAGTCAAATACATTCTACTAAGCTAATTGAATCAAATGAAAGTCAAAAACATTCAAATAAAGCTATTTGAATCAAATGAAAGTCAAATACATTCTACAGAGCTAATTGAATCAAATGAAAGTCAAACACATTCAAACAAAGCTATTTGAATCAAATGAGATTCAAATAAATTCAAACAAAGCTAATTAAATAAAATAAAAGTAAAATAAATTCTACAAAGCTCATTGAATCAAATGAAAGTCAAACACATTAAAAAAAAGTCTTTTAAATCAAATAAAAGTCAAACACATTCAAAAAAAGCTTTTTAATTTAAATGAAAGTCAAACACATTCAAACGAAGCTATATAAATCAAATGAAAGTGAAATGCATTCTACAAAGCAAATTGAATTAAATGAAATTCAAACACATTCAAACAAAGCTATTTGAATCAAATGACGGTAAAATACATTCTACAAAGCTAATTGAATCAATTGAAAGTCAAACACATTCAAACAAAGCTATTTGAATTAAATGAAAGTCAAATACATTCTACAAAGCTAATTAAATCAAATGAAAGTCAAACACATTCAAACAAAGCTAATTGAATCAAATGAAAGTCAAACACATTCAAACAAAGCTATTTTAATTAAATGAAAGTCAAATACATTTTATAAAGCTAATTGAATCAAATGAAAGTCAAACACATTCAAACAAAGCTATTTGAATAAAATGAAAGTCAAACAAATTCAAACAAAGATTTCGAATCAAATGAAAGTCAAATACATTCTACAAAGCTAATTGAATCAAATGAAAATCAAACAAATTCAAATAAAGCTATTTGAATCAAATGAAAGTCAAATACTTTCTACAAAGCTAATTGAATCAAATGGAAGTCAAACACATTCAAACAAAGCTATTTGAATCAAATGAGAGTCAAATAAATTCAAACAAAGCTAATTAAATAAAATAAAAGTAAAATAAATTCTACAAAGCTAATTGAATCAAATGAAAGTCAAACACATTCAAAAAAAGTCTTTTAAATCAAATGAAAGTCAAACACATTCAAAAAAAGCTTTTTAATTTTTATGAAAGTCAAACGCATTCAAACAAAGCTATATAAATCAAATGAAAGTGAAATGCATTCTACAAAGCAAATTGAATTAAATGAAATTCAAACACATTCAAACAAAGCTATTTGAATCAAATGACGATCAAATACATTCTACAAAGCTAATTGAATCAATTGAAAGTCAAACACATTCAAACGAAGCTATTTGAATTAAATGAAAGTCAAATACATTCTACAAATCTAATTGAATTAAATGAAAGTCAAACACATTCAAACAAATCTAATTGAATCAAATGAAAGTCAAACACATTCAAACAAATCTATTTGAATTAAATGAAAGTCAAATACATTCTACAAAGCTAATTGAATCAAATGAAAGTCAAACACATTCAAACAAAGCTATTTGAATCAAATGAAAGTCAAACACATTCAAACAAAGCTATTTGAATCAAATGAGAGTCAAATACATTCAAACAAAGCTAATTAAAACAAATAAAAGTAAAATACATTCTACAAAGCTAATTGCATCAAATGAAAGTCAAACACATTCAAACAAAGCCTTTTAAATCAACTGAAAGTCAAACACATTCAAAAAAAGCTTTTTAATTTAAATGAAAGTCAAACACATTCAAACAAAGCTATATAAATCAAATGAAAGTGAAATGCATTCTACAAAGCAAATTGAATTAAATGAAATTCAAACACATTCAAACAAAGCTATTTGAATCAAATGACGTTCAAATACATTCTACAAAGCTAATTGAATCAATTGAAAGTCAAACACTATCAAACAAAGCTAATTGAATCAAATGAAAGTCAAACACATTCAAACAAAGCTATTTTAATTAAATGAATGTCAAATACATTCTACAAAGCTAATTGAATCAAATGAAAGTCAAACACATTCAAACAAAGCTATTTGAAGAAAATGAAAGTCAAATACATTCTACAAAACAAATTGAAACAAATGAAAGTCAAACACAGTCAAACAAAGTTATTTGACTCAAATGAAAGTCAAATACATTCTACAAAGCTAATTGAATCAAATGAAAGTCAAACACATTCAAACAAAGCTATTTGAATCAAATGAAAGTCAAATACGTTCTACAAAGCTAATTGTATCAAATGAAAGTCAAACGCAATCAAATAAAGCTATTTGAGTCAAATGAAAGTCAAACACATTCAAACAAAGTTGTTTAAATTAAATGAAAGTGAAATGTATTCTACAAAGCTAATTGAATCAAATGAAAGTGAAACGCATTCAAACAAAGCTATTTGAATCAAATGAGAGTCAAATACATTCTACAAAGCTAATTGAATCAAATGAAAGTCAAACACATGCAAACAAAGCTAATTGAATCAAATGAGAGTCAAATACATTCAACAAAGCTAATAGAATCAAATGAAAGTCAAACATATTCACACAAAGCTAATTGAATCAAATGAAAGTCAAGCACAGTCAAACAAAGCTATTTTAATCAAATGAAAGTCAAATACATTCTACAAAGCTAATTGAATCAAATGAAAGTAAAACACATTCAAACAAAGCTATTTGAATCAAATGAAAGTCAAACACATTCAAACAAAGCTATTTGAATCAAATGAGAGTCAAATACATTAAAACAAAGCTAATTAAATCAAATAAAAGTCTAATACATTCTACAAAGCTAATTGAATTAAATTAAACTCAAACACATTCAAACAAAGCTAATTGAATCAAATGAAAGTCAAACACATTCAAACAAAGATTTCGAATCAAATGAAAGTCAAATACATTCTACAAAGCTAATTGAATCAAATGAAAGTCAAACACATTCAAATAAAGCTATTTGAATCAAATGAAAGTCAAATACATTCTACAAAGCTAATTGAATCAAATGAAAGTTGTTTCGGGGTTTTCTGATGTCCTGCGGGAGAGTTACAATTCCGAGACTGGAACCGGACGCCTGTACCTGCAAAATAACGGAGACTCCTGAGAGCTCTGCCTCCAACGGTCAAGTTAGTACCTGATTAAGGGGTAATTAATACGGAAATTAAAGTAATAAGACCTCTCTAGGTGAGAGTGTTTAATGTTGGTAATCTGCTTTGTTAGCGAGATTAGCCGGTTATTAGTGTTCCGTAATATTTCTGTTCTTCTCTGTTCTTCAGGTGAGATTAATTGCTTGATCAATTGCCTCCCAATTGCTTGATCCCTTTTAATGAGGATTAATTAAGTATTTATAGTCTTGAGAAGCGTGCCACTCTCTAGGTTTAGGGTAAACCTAGGGCTGACCGGGCCTCTAGACATGATTGGGCCTTGTTGGCCGGTTTTCCCATTTGGCAGGGGTGGACACGTGGCGTGCCTCGATTGGTCCGTAGAGGACGTATCTGTGATTGACACGTGGCAGGCTCCTATTGGCCTTCGTGAAGGACACGTGGCGGAACCTGGTTGGTCCACGTGTCAGACGGTGATTGGTGGATAAAAATCCCCTAATCATTTGCCCCTCACAGGTGGCACGTGACTGGTCACGTGTCGCCTGTGACAGGTGTCGCACGGTGACAGGCGATGACCTGCTACAGGTGTCACCTTGCAAACGGCCGAGAGATTTTCCCGCCCAAATTTTGAATTTGGAAGCGACCCTTCGCCTTCTCACTTTGCCTATATAAGGAAGTGCTGACTTCGGTCATTTTCACATTTGAGAACTTTGCGAGAACATTCGGACCCCTGAACTTGCTCTGACATTTCGGACCTTTTCTGCCTACCGCCTGTTCTGACAAGCCGACTGCACCGGATTTCCAGAACTTCATCAACCGTCACTCGTTCAGGTAACTCAGTTCTCCTACTCTTAATTTTCTTTTTATTTTTTGAAATGGCACCACGGAAGCACACGACACGACCTAAGTTAGTGATCAGCCGGTCACCGGGGACGGCTGAATCTAGGACTAGGAGTGCCGCCTGCCCTTTTCTGGACCCATCTTTGCCCTTTATACAAAGTCCGACTGTATCTGTGTCTATGCAGAACGTGATGGCCAGAACAAAAAAGACTGCTATGATATCAAACTCAGACGGCTCCTCCCAAAGGGTGCTCATTAGTGAAACATCTGACCAGGCGCCAGATGTAGAATTGAAACGAGGCGGCTGCCAAGCCGACAGTTCTGAGAGAGGGGCCAAGGTGGTCCCTTCCCATCTTACCGTTGATATGTCTAATTTTCCTCCTGCTCCTTCTAAGGGAGAGGAGGCGGGCCCCTCTTGGAGAGGGGAGGAGTCGTCCTCTTCGGACTCGTCAGAGGACGAGTCCGAGTCCAGCTCTTCTGGCCACAGTTCTCCAGGCTCAGAAGAAAGACATAGCCGCCTACAAGAGGCGAGACTTTCTCATGCAGTTGAGAAAGGGGACAATTGGGCGGAGCCGTCCGCCTCTTACAGAGAGGAAAACGCCCCCTACTACTGCATGGTACCCCGGGGACGGATCGCAACCATGCAAGACAAAGTGGAGAGCTTTAGGCTCCATACTAAGTTTGAGTGACTATTAAGTTAACATAGGAGTTACTTAGTCTTCGTCACACTCTAGATTGAATAGTAGAGGTACCAGGCAGCGGAGGCCGGCTGATCCTCTTGATTTGCCAATGTTTGTTGGCTATTAACTCAATAGGTTACCTAGTAGGAATAGGGGTTTGAGTGCCCTTGTTTGTTTAAAACAGGCGGATGACTCAAACCTTTAGGTTCCATACCATATTTGAAGGAGTGACTATGAGTTAACGTTGGAGTTACTCAGTCGCCGTCACTTTTGTTTGAGAAGTAGAGGTACCAGGCGGCGTAGGCCGGCTAGACCCCTTGATTCGCCAATGTTTGTTGGCTATTAACTCAATAGGTACCCCCTGCATTTATCCCAAGTAATACAGGCGGTCATCTGACTCAGATGTCAACTGCTACCACTGGTTTGGTTAGTGATAGAGTTATCCTTGTCTCAAAAACGGCTACGTGGTTGCCCTTGGGGACAGTCGTATAGGTGCCGTGTAATTAGTTTATAGAACAATGTTCCACCCAAAAGGGAGCTGCTCTCTGCGACAAATTTCATCCGGAGGGATGCCGTCGGACGCCTGCTATGATGTTGGGACAGGTCGTATTAGTTTTGTAGATTTGATCAGGTGGCTTGGCGCCTGGTCTGATCATTCGGCCGGTGGCCTTGGTAAGTTCTTGGTGAACGTAGGTGCTAAGTAAAAGAAGGGTAGCCGCCTGTTAGGCACAGGGTCGGCCAGGCCCTAATCTTTTTAGCTAAGTATTGTGAGTAAAATACTCAATGGAGAGTAGCCGACTGTAAAGGAACAGACGGCATGCCCCTCTGAAGATAGAGTGAAAAACTCAATGGAGAGTAGCCGACTGCAAAGGTACAGACGGCATGCCCCTCTGAAGATAGAGTGAAAAAACTCAATGGAGAGTAGCCGACTGTAAAGGTACAGACGGCATGCCCCTCGTAATACAAAAATTGAATAGTAAGTGCAAACTTTATTAAGTAGCTCTTTACTTTACATCTTTCAGAAGAAATATTTTTTAAGGTTATCTACATTCCAAGTTCGAGGCAACGGTTGTCCGTCTGGTGTTTCCAGACGGTAGGTACCGTCCCTGACTTCCTCATAGATTCGGTAGGGTCCTTCCCAGTTGGGAGTTAGTTTGCCAGACTCATTAGCCCTACCAACTGCTTCCATTTTTCTAAGTACAAAGTCCCCTACTTTGAGTGGACGCCTGTGTACTTTTTAGTTGTATGATCTAGTCATTCTCAGGCGATAGATCTCATGGCGCAAAATAGCATTGCCCCTCTTTTCAGGAAGTGAGTCTAATGCCAGGCGCATGGCTTCCCAGTTTGCCTCTTCGTCATATAGCATTACTCGAAGAGTCGGCTCGTAGTGTTCTATTGGAAGAACAGCTTCCGCACCATAAGTTAGGAGGAATGGAGTTTCTCCAGTCGCCCCTTTTTCAATCGTCCTAATGGCCCAGAGAACATGTGGTAGTTCATCCGCCCATAGGCCGCCTGCTCGTTCAATCTTTTTCTTGAGACCGTCTGAGATGATTTTATTAAAGGCTTCTACCTGGCCGTTTGCTTGTGAACGGCCGACAGATGCAAAGTAGTGTGCAACTCCTTGGTCTCCCAACCAGCTTTTGAGAACAGGCGTCTCAAATTGGGGACCATTATCAAAAACCATAGACATGGGAACCCCGAACCGAGTGATGACGTTTTTCCAAATGAATGAAATTACATCTTTCGTCTTGATTCCCTTTACAGCCTCCGCCTCTACCCATTTAGTGAAGTAGTCAACGGCAACAAGTATATACCTTCTGCCGCCTGTAGCAAGCGTATATGGACCCAGAATATCCATGCCCCACTTTGCAAACGGTAGTGGGCTGTGAATGGTAGTGAGGTCAGTAGCCGGACGGTGAATTAATTTGCCAAACCTTTGGCACTTGTCACATTTTTTCACCATCTCCATTGCATCTGCTTCCAAAGTAGGCCAAAAGTAGCCCTGCCGCCTTGCCCTTTGAGCAAGCATCCTACCACCTATATGAGAAGCACAGTAACCAGAGTGAAGATCATCTAGTATCTCTCGTCCCTTTTCAGGAGTAACACACTTTAAGAAGGGTTGAAGGTACCCCCTCTTGTGAAGTTCTCCCTGTATCATTTCAAAACAGGAGGCTCGTTTTTTCAGTGCTGCCGCCTGTTGAGGATCATCCGGCAGTGTACCGTTTGTCAGATATGCCCTGATTGAATCCATCCAGGTTGAGCTTCTGTCTAGGATTCCAATAGGGTTTTCCTCGATGCTTCTCTTCTCCATTACTTCCCAAAAAACAGTTCGAGGAGTATCGGAGGAGGCGGATGATGCTAATTTTGACAGTGCATCTGCCTGGTTGTTTTCTGATCTCGGCACTTGGATCAGATGGAAATCCTCAAGGGAGCCGACTGCTTGTCGGACCGCCTGTAAATACTTGATCATGGCCGGATGGGTTGCTTCGTATTCGCCATAGTACTGACTCACTATCAATTGTGAATCAGAACAGGCGTCTATTTTTCTTGCCCCTGCCGCCTTGCACATGCGGATCCCGGCTAGTAAAGCTTCATATTCTGCCTCATTGTTTGAAGCCTGAAAACTGAAGCGTAGAGCATACTCGAACCTGTCGCCCTCTGGAGATTGACATACGACGCCTGCTCCACAACCATTTGAAGTAGAGCTTCCGTCCACATATACCTTCCAGACTTGGTCTGGAACTTGAGAGTCAGGAGGACGAGTCATCTCTACAATAAAGTCAGCAAAGGCTTGCCCCTTCACTGCTTTTCTAGGCTCGAAAGTAACTTCGAGGCTCTGTATTTCTATGGCCCATTTGATCATTCGTCCTGACGACTCCATGATGGTAAGGGGCCGCTTGATTGGTTGGTCGGTATACACGACGACTGCATGTGCCAAAATGTAGGGCTTCAATTTTTTAACAGCCATGAAGAGTGCAAGACCAAATTTCTCCACTAGGGGATACCTCAACTCGGCATTTTTCAGTACGTGACTGACAAAGTAGACCGGGAGCTGACAGCCGTCCCTTTCAGCAAGGAGCACAGCGCTTAACGCATGATCAGAGACGGCCAGGTACATGTAGAGATCCTCTTTGGGCAAAGGGCTGACCAGCCTCGGCAAGGAATGCAAGTGAACTTTTAATTTCTGGAAGGCGGCCTCAGCATCCGGCCCCCATTCAAACCTTGCCTTTTTCTTAATTGCCTGGAAAAAGTATAGGCATTTGTCGCCTGATCGGCTTAGGAATCTCCCCAAGGCCGCCAGACAACCTGTTCACTTCTGAACCTCTCGGATGGTACGAGGCGACTGCATGTCAATGACCGCCTGCACCTTCTCAGGGTTCGCCTCTATTCCTCTCTGATTGATAAGGAATCCGAGAAATTTCCCAGACTCAACTCCAAATACACATTTCTTGGGATTGAGCATGACATGGTGCCGCCTGAGTGTGGCGAAAGTTTCTCGGAGGTCCGTCAGATGATCTTTCTGAAGTTTAGTCTTGACAATCATATCATCAATATATGCCTCGACGTTTCTCCCAATCTGATCAAAGAACACAGTGTTTATCATTCGTTGGAAGGTAGCCGGGGCATTCTTAAGACCAAACGGCATGACCGTGTAACAGTATAACCCCTGATCAGTGACGAAGGCCGTCTTCTCCTGATCTTTCTTCCATAAGGGAATTTGATGGAAACCAGAATAGGCGTCCATAAAACTCATCAAGGCATGACCCGCTGTTGAGTCGACCAGGTTATCAATTTTAGGCAGAGGGTAACTGTCTTTGGGGCACGCCTTGTTTAAGTCTGTGTAGTCTACACACATTCGCCAGGTGCCATTCGGCTTTTTAACAAGCACCACATTTGCAACCCAGTCTGGGAAGTAACATTGCCGAATGAACCCTGCATCAAGTAATTTTTTAACTTCGGCGGCTGCCGCCTGACTTCTTTCTTCGCCATGGTTCCGCTTCTTTTGCCGTACCGGCTTCTTTTTCGGATCCACATCGAGTTTATGTACTGCCAGATCAGGACTAACGCCTGGCATTTCATGGACTTCAAATGCAAAGATGTCCTTGTATTCTTTCAATAGGTTGTGAAAGTCGTCACCAAGGTTTCTCAGAGCAGTCGTCCCAACTTTGACTGTTCGGTCAGGACGTGAGTCGTCTAAGATCAGGTCCGCATGCTCACCAGCCGGCTGAGGGCGGAACTCATCCGGCCGCTCCTCTGCCAATGATTGCTATTTTCTTGCTTTTCTTGCGGACTCTGTCTGGGACGCCTTTCTCTTTTTGTCGCCTGTTTCTTGAACAGGTGCACTCTCCTTGACATTGTCAAGGTCTGTTTTTTCTCCACTTGACCCAGTGGCCATAACAGTGGGCTTGACATCCGAGAGATAGCACTCTCGGGCCATCCTCTGATCTCCCCTTAGGGAGCCGACTGTTCCATTATCCCTCTCAAACTTAAGCAGCATAAGAGACGGGATTATAACAGCCTTGGAATTATTCAGGGTTGGTCGACCCAGAATCATGTTGTAGGCCGAGAGTTCCTCTACTACTAGGAACCGGACTACCATGTGTCGTCCTTCCCCTTTTTCGCCCAGGCGAATGGGTAAATCTACTCGTCCCAGTGGGTGGACGACTCCTCCTCCAAACCCTATTAAAGGGTGGGAGGCCGGATGTATGCAGTCCGTCTGATATTTCAGTTTTGACAGACATTTGCTGCTGATGAGATCTGAGGAGCTCCCGGTATCTATGAGGATTCGGCCAACTCTCTGGTTGGCCACTTTACATTCAATAACGAGAGGGTCGTCATGCGGCCCCCTTACCCCTCCTAGATCCTCTTCAGTGATGACAATCTCAGGAAATGTATATTTGGACGGCCGTTCTTGGTGAACGGAATTTACATCTAACCGCCTTATATTATCTTTGTTGCCCCTAATAGTGGGGCCGCCTCCTGAGAAGCCGCCTGCAATGGTGTAGACGACTGCATCATCTGTATCGGAACTGTCGGCCTGTTGATTCTTTTTGGCCGACTGCTTTTTTGAGGAAGTGTTCCCCGTAGATTTCTTGACATAAGTGTCAAGATCACCTTGCTCAGCCAAGCGGTCTAGGTACCGCACGAGACTGATGCAGTCATTGGTGTGATGACCAACGTCATCATGATAAGCACAGATTTTGTCTTGGTTCCGGTTGTTTGCAGAACCCTTCATGGGGACCGGCTTCTCAATTGAGAACCGTCCCATTATTTCTTTTAGGATAAACTGGTTATCCTTGTTAAACACATACTTTGGGGAGTATGGTTTGAATTCTTTTTTCTTTTTCTAGGCCGGCTGTTTAGAGGAATCAACCGCCCAGACCTCTTTTCTTTTCTCATCTTTGTTAGACGACTGTTTCTGTCGTCCTTCTCTTTTGTCGAACCTTTTCCCGTCCGACTGTTTTATCGTACACAGATCAGTCGCCTGTATATAGGCTTCTGCTTCAATCAAAGCCTCTTGAAGAGTCGCCACCCTTTTTCGAACTAAATCAAATTTGAAGGTAGACCCGTCTTTGAGACCTCTAAAAAAGTCAGTATAAGCTACCTCATCCGGTAACCCTTGAATCTGTATTCTCATCAGGTTGAACCGCCTGATGTAAGAACGAAGCCCCTCCTTCTCGCCCTGCTGAATTGTTCCCAAATCAAGGGTCGTTTTCTTCGCAGGGATGTTCATGGCGAAGTTGGAGGCAAATAAGTAAGCAAGCGTCCTGAAGCTGTTTACACAACCAGTCGGCAGGTTGCCGAACCATTGCTGTGCGATTCCCTTGAGAGTCGCTGGGAAACACTTGCACCAAGTGGGATCATCCAACCCTTGAAGGTACATCAGGTTGGTGAATGCCATCAGATGGTCTTCTGGGTTAGTAGTGCCGTCATAGGCGCCTACTAGTACATTTTTTTACTTTGGCCGGCTGAGCGGCTTCAGTAATTTCCTTGGAGAAGGCCGACGGCTGTTCACCAAGTCTAAGCAACCGTAGCTGCCAGTCCATAGGTTGGACGTTTTTTGCTGCAGGTCCACCAAATGGAGGTGGCTGCATAAAATACTGTTGTTGCGGCACAAATGGTAAGTTTGGTACCGCCTGGGCACTATGAAAACCGGACTGACGGGAGGTGCCGCCTGACTGACTCTCATGGTACGACTGAGTATGCCTCATCGAGGCATTTCGCAAACTGTCTTGAAAATTTGAAGTAGAAGCCGACTCTGACAATCGGTCACTCTTCTTCTGCTCTAGCAGTAGCCGAGCATCTGTGAACGTTTGCTTTGACCCGTCCGCCTGAATATGACGAACCGGTTTCCTATTTCCCGTAGGATAACGGAATTTTGTGAAATCAAGAGCAGGTGGCTCCCGCTTCTTGGATTTAGGATGAGGAGTCGCCTCTCGCCCTTGAACTGGCTTCCTCTTCAGTGAAGTGGAAGGTTTTTTGGCCGACTGCTCTTTGACTGAAGCAGGCGGCTTTTTGTTGATCAACTCTTGAATCTCTCCCTTGAAGTCCCTCATGAAGGTCATGAGTTCGTTCCTTGTGATGGGAGCAGACCCATCAGTCGGCTGTTGCCGAGCAGGCGGTGCGCCTGCTGGCTCGCTTCCTGTTTGAAGATGCTCCCGTTCCCTCCTTTCGGTATGACGGGTACGTCGGGCCCTTAGGGTCCCGTCTGGAGCTGTATGAGTTTCCACTTCAAATTCACTTTCGGTGTCATGGTCCGACTGAACTTGAGGGTCGTTTAGGGGACGCCTCTCTTCAGGAGTCGGTACAGACTTGGATGCCATCTCTGAAGTACTCTCCCCACAGACGGCGCCAAATGTTTCGGGGTTTTCTGATGTCCTGCGGGAGAGTTACAATTCCGAGACTGGAACCGGACGCCTGTACCTGCAAAATAACGGAGACTCCTGAGAGCTCCGCCTCCAACGGTCAAGTTAGTACCTGATTAAGGGGTAATTAATAAGGAAATTAAAGTAATAAGACCTCTCTAGGTGAGAGTGTTTAATGTTGGTAATCTGCTTTGTTAGCGAGATTAGCCGGTTATTAGTGTTTCGTAATATTTCTGTTCTTCTCTTTTCTTCAGGTGAGATTAATTGCTTGATCAATTGCCTCTCAATTGCTTGATCCCTTTTAATGAGGATTAATTAAGTATTTATAGTCTTGAGAAACGTGCCACTCTCTAGGTTTAGGGTAAACCTAGGGCTGACCGGGCCTCTAGACAGGATTGGGCCTTGTTGGCCGGTTTTCCCATTTGGCATGGGTGGACACGTGGCGTGCCTCGATTGGTCCGTAGAGGACGTATCTGTGATTGACACGTGGCAGGCTCCTATTGGCCTTCGTGAAGGACACGTGGCAGAACCTGGTTGGTCCACGTGTCAGACGGTGATTAGTGGATAAAAATCCCCTAATCAAAAGTTAAACACATTCAAACAAAGCTATTTGAATCAAATAAGAGTAAAATAAATTCAAACAAAGCTAATTAAATAAAATAAACGTAAAATAAATTCTACAAAGCTAATTGAATCAAATGAAAGTCAAACACATTCAAAAAAAGTCTTTTAAATCAAATGAAAGTCAAACACATTCAAAAAAAGCTTTTTAATTTAAATGAAAGTCAAACACATTCAAACAAAGCTATATAAATCAAATGAAAGTGAAATGCATTCTACAAAGAAAATTGAATTAAATGAAATTCAAACACATTCAAACAAAGCTATTTGAATAATATGACAGTAAAATACATTCTTCAAAGCTAATTGAATCGATTGAAAGTCAAACACATTCAAACAAAGCTATTTGACTCAAATGAAAGTCAAATACATTCTACAAAGCTAATTGAATTAAATGAAAGTCAAAGACATTCAAACAAAGCTAATTGAATCAAATGAAAGTCAAACACATTCAAACAAAGCTATTTTAATTAAATGAGAGTCAAATAAATTCAAACAAAGCTAATTAAATCAAACAAAAGTAAAATACATTCTACAAAGCTAATTGAATCAAATGAAAGTCAAACACATTCAAACAAAGCTTTTTAAATCAAATGAAACTCAAACACATTCAAAACAAAGCTATTTGAATCAAATGAAAGTCAAACACATTCAAACAAAGCTATTTGAATCAAATGAAAGTCAAATACATTCTACTAAGCTAATTAAATCAAATGAAAGTCAAAAACATTCAAATAAAGCTATTTGAATCAAATGAAAGTCAAATACATTCTACAGAGCTAATTGAATCAAATGAAAGTCAAACGCATTCAAACAAAGCTATTTGAATCGAATGAGATTCAAATAAATTCAAACAAAGCTAATTAAATAAAATAAAAGTAAAATAAATTCTACAAAGCTAATTGAATCAAATGAAAGTCAAACACATTCAAAAAAAGTCTTTTAAATCAAATAAAAGTCAAACACATTCAAAAAAAGCTTTTTAATTTAAATGAAAGTCAAACACATTCAAACAAAGCTATATAAATCAAATGAAAGTGAAATGCATTCTACAAAGCAAATTGAATTAAATGAAATTCAAACACATTCAAACAAAGCTATTTGAATCAAATGACGGTCAAATACATTCTACAAAGCTAATTGAATCAATTGAAAGTCAAACACAATCAAACAAAGCTATTTGAATCAAATGAAAGTCAAATACATTCTACAAAGCTAATTAAATCAAATGAAAGTCGAACACATTCAAACAAAGCTAATTGAATCAAATGACAGTCAAACACATTCAAACAAAGCTATTTTAAATAAATGAAAGTCAAATACATTCTACAAAGCTAATTGAATCAAATGAAAGTCAAACACATTCAAACAAAGCTATTTGAATCAAATGAAAGTCAAACACATTCAAACAAAGATTTCGAATCAAATGAAAGTCAAATACATTCTACAAAGCTAATTGAATCAAATGAAAGTCAAACAAATTCAAATAAAGCTATTTGAATCAAATGAAAGTTAAATACATTCTACAAAGCTAATTGAATCAAATGAAAGTCAAACACATTCAAACAGAGCTATTTGAATCAAATGAGAGTAAAATAAATTCAAACAAAGCTAATTAAATAAAATAAAAGTAAAATAAATTCTACAAAGCTAATTGAATCAAATGAAAGTCAAACACATTCAAAAAAAGTCTTTTAAATCAAATGAAAGTCAAACACATTCAAAAAAAGCTTTTTAATTTAAATGAAAGTCAAACGCATTCAAACAAAGCTATATAAATCAAATGAAAGTGAAATGCATTGTACAAAGCAAATTGAATTAAATGAAATTCAAACACATTCAAACAAAGCTATTTGAATCAAATGACGATCAAATACATTCTACAAAGCTAATTGAATCAATTGAAAGTCAAACACATTCAAACAAAGCTATTTGAATATAATGAAAGTCAAATACATTCTACAAAGCTAATTGAATCAAATGAAAGTCAAACAAATTC
Source organism: Chenopodium quinoa (assembly GCF_001683475.1). Lineage (NCBI taxonomy): Eukaryota > Viridiplantae > Streptophyta > Magnoliopsida > Caryophyllales > Amaranthaceae > Chenopodium > Chenopodium quinoa. The sequence continues at coordinate 70,709 of NW_018745127.1, forward strand.
AAACAAATCTAACTGAATCAAATGAAAGTCAAATACATTCTACACAGCTAATTGAATCAAATGAAAGTCAAACACATTCAAACAAAGCTATTTGAATCAAATGAAAGTCAAATACATTCAAACAAAGCTATTTGAATCAAATGAAAGTTAAACACATTCAAACAAAGCTATTTGAATCAAATGAGAGTCAAATACATTCAAACAAAGCTAATTAAATCAAATAAAAGTAAAATACATTCTACAAAGCTAATTGCATCAAATGAAAGTCAAACACATTCAAACAAAGCCTTTTAAATCAACTGAAAGTCAAACACATTCAAAAAAAGCTTTTTAATTTAAATGAAAGTCAAACACATTCAAAAAAAGCTATATAAATCAAATGAAAGTGAAATGCATTCTACAAAGCAAATTGAATTAAATGAAATTCAAACACATTCAAACAAAGCTATTTGAATCAAATGACGGTCAAATACATTCTACAAAGCTAATTGAATCAATTGAAAGTCAAACACATTCAAACAAAGCTATTTGAATTAAATAAAAGTCAAATACATTCTACAAAGCTATTTGAATCAAATGAAAGTCAAACACATTCAAACAAAGCTAATTGAATCAAATGAAAGTCAAACACATTCAAACAAATCTATTTGAATTAAATGAAAGTCAAATACATTCTACAAAGTTAATTGAATCAAATGAAAGTCAAACACATTCAAACAAAGCTATTTGAATCAAATGAAAGTCAAATACGTTCTACAAAGCTAATTGTATCAAATGAAAGTCAAACGCAATCAAATAAAGCTATTTGAGTCAAATGAAAGTCAAACACATTCAAACAAAGTTGTTTAAATTAAATGAAAGTGAAATGTATTCTACAAAGCTAATTGAATCAAATGAACGTGAAACGCATTCAAACAAAGCTATTTGAATCAAATGAGAGTCAAATACATTCTACAAAGCTAATCAAATGAAAGTCAAACACATGCAAACAAAGCTAATTGAATCAAATGAGAGTCAAATACATTCAACAAAGCTAATTGAATCAAATGAAAGTCAAACACATTCAAACAAAGCTAATTGAATCAAATGAAAGTCAAGCACAGTCAAACAAAGCTATTTTAATCAAATGAAAGTTAAATACATTCTACAAAGCTAATTGAATCAAATGAAAGTAAAACACATTCAAAAAAAGCTATTTGAATCAAATGAAAGTCAAACACATTCAAACAAAGCTATTTGAATCAAATGAGAGTCAAATACATTAAAACAAAGCTAATTAAATCAAATAAAAGTCTTATACATTCTACAAAGCTAATTGAATTAAATTAAAGTCAAACACATTCAAACAAAGCTAATTGAATCAAATGAAAGTCAAACACATTCAAACAAAGATTTCGAATCAAATGAAAGTCAAATACATTCTACAAAGCTAATTGAATCAAATGAAAGTCAAAAACATTCAAATAAAGCTATTTGAATCAAATGAAAGTCAAATACATTCTACAAAGCTAATTGAATCAAATGAAAGTTAAACACATTCAAACAAAGCTATTTGAATCAAATGAGAGTCAAATAAATTCAAACAAATCTAATTAAATAAAATAAAAGTAAAATAAATTCTACAAAGCTAATTAAATCAAATGAAAGTCAAACACATTAAAAAAAAGTCTTTTAAATCAAATGAAAATCAAACACATTCAAAAAAAGCTTTTTAATTTAAATGAAAGTCAAACACATTCAAACAAAGCTATATAAATCAAATGAAAGTGAAATGCATTCTACAAATAAAATTGAATTAAATGAAATTCAAACACATTAAAACAAAGCTATTTGAATCAAATGACAGTAAAATACATTCTACAAAGCTCATTGAATCAATTGAAAGTCAAACACATTCAAACAAAGCTATTTGAATCAAATGAAAGTCAAATACATTCTACAATGCTAATTGAATTAAATGAAAGTCAAACACATTCAAACAAAGCTATTTGAATCAAATGAGAGTCAAATACATTCTACAAAGCTAATTGAAACAAATGAAAGTTAAACACATTCAAACAAAGCTATTTGAATCAAATGAAAGTCAAATACATTCTACTAAGCTAATTGAATCAAATGAAAGCCAAACACATTCAAACAAAGCTATTTGAATCAAATGACAGTCAAATACATTCTACAAAGCTAATTGTATCAAATGACAGTCAAACACATTCAAACAAAGCTATTTGAATCAAATGAAAGTGAAATGCATTCTACAAAGCTATTTGAATCAAATGAGAGTCAAATACATTCAAACAAAGCTAATTAAATCAAATAAAAGTCAAATACGTTCTACAAAGCTAATTGTATCAAATGAAAGTCAAACACATTCAAACAAAGCTAATTGAATCACCTGAAAGTTAAATACATTCAACAAAGCAAATTGAATCAAATAAAAGTCAAACACATTCAACTAAAGCTAATTGAATCAAATGAAAGTCAAACATATTCAAACAAAGCTATTTTAATCAAATGAATGTCAAATACGTTCAACAAAGCTAATTGTATCAAATGAAAGTCAAACACATTCAAAAAAAGCTATTTGAATCAAATGAAAGTCAAATGCATTCAAACAAAGTTATTTAAATCAAATGAAAGTGAAATGCATTCTACAAAGATAATTGAATCAAATGAAAGTTAAACGCATTCAAACAAAGCTATTTGAATCAAATGAGAGTCAAATACATTCTACAAAGCTAATTGAATCAAATGAAAGTCAAACACGTTCAAACAAAGCTAATTGAATCAAATGAAAGTCAAATTAATTCAACAAAGCTAATTGAATCAAATAAAAGTCAAACACATTCAAACAAAGCTAATTGAATTAAATGAAAGTCAAGCACATTCGAACAAAGCTATTTTAATGAAATGAAAGTCAAATACATTCTACAAACCTAATTGAATCAAATGAAAGTCAAACACATTCAAACAAAGCTATTTGAATCAAATGACAGTCAAATACATTTTACAAAGCTAATTGAATCAATTGAAAGTCAAACACATTCAAACAAAGCTATTTGATTCAAATGAAAGTCAAACACATTCTACAAAGCTAATTGAATCAAATGAAAGTCAAATTAATTCAACAAAGCTAATTGAATCAAATAAAAGTCAAACACATTCAAACAAAGCTAATTGAATCAAATGAAAGTCAAAAACATTCAAACAAAGCTATTTTAATTAAATGAATGTCAAATACATTCTACAAAGCTAATTGAATCAAATGAAAGTCAAACACATGCAAACAAAGCTAATTGAATCAAATGAGAGTCAAATACATTCAACAAAGCTAATTGAATCAAATGAAAGTCAAACACATTCAAACAAAGCTAATTGAATCAAATGAAAGTCAAGCACAGTCAAACAAAGCTATTTTAATCAAATGAAAGTCAAATACATTCTACAAAGCTAATTGAATCAAATGAAAGTAAAACACATTCAAAAAAAGCTATTTGAATCAAATGAAAGTCAAACACATTCAAACAAAGCTATTTGAATCAAATGAGAGTCAAATACATTAAAACAAAGCTAATTAAATCAAATAAAAGTCTAATACATTCTACAAAGCTAATTGAATTAAATTAAAGTCAAACACATTCAAACAAAGCTAATTGAATCAAATGAAAGTCAAACACATTCAAACAAAGATTTCGAATCAAATGAAAGTCAAATACATTCTACAAAGCTAATTGAATCAAATGAAAGTCAAAAACATTCAAATAAAGCTATTTGAATCAAATGAAAGTCAAATACATTCTACAAAGCTAATTGAATCAAATGAAAGTTAAACACATTCAAACAAAGCTATTTGAATCAAATCAGAGTCAAATAAATTCAAACAAATCTAATTAAATAAAATAAAAGTAAAATAAATTCTACAAAGCTAATTAAATCAAATGAAAGTCAAACACATTAAAAAAAAGTCTTTTAAATCAAATGAAAATCAAAAACATTCAAAAAAAGCTTTTTAATTTAAATGAAAGTCAAACACATTCAAACAAAGCTATTTGAATCAAATGAGAGTCAAATACATTCTACAAAGCTAATTGAAACAAATGAAAGTCAAACACATTCAAACAAAGCTATTTGAATCAAATGAAAGTCAAATACATTCAACTAAGCTAATTGAATCAAATGAAAGCCAAACACATTCAAACAAAGCTATTTGAATCAAATGACAGTCAAATACATTCTACAAAGCTAATTGTATCAAATGACAGTCAAACACATTCAAACAAAGCTATTTGAATCAAATAAAAGTGAAATGCATTCTACAAAGCTATTTGAATCAAATGAGAGTCAAATACATTCAAACAAAGCTAATTAAATCAAATAAAAGTCAAATACGTTCTACAAAGCTAATTGTATCAAATGAAAGTCAAACACATTCAAACAAAGCTAATTGAATCACCTGAAAGTTAAATACATTCAACAAAGCAAATTGAATCAAATAAAAGTCAAACACATTCAACTAAAGCTAATTGAATCAAATGAAAGTCAAACATATTCAAACAAAGCTATTTTAATCAAATGAATGTCAAATACGTTCAACAAAGCTAATTGTATCAAATGAAAGTCAAACACATTCAAATAAAGCTATTTGAATCAAATGAAAGTCAAATGCATTCAAAAAAAGTTATTTAAATCAAATGAAAGTGAAATGCATTCTACAAAGATAATTGAATCAAATGAAAGTTAAACGCATTCAAACAAAGCTATTTGAATCAAATGAGAGTCAAATACATTCTACAAAGCTAATTGAATCAAATGAAAGTCAAACACGTTTAAACAAAGCTAATTGAATCAAATGAAAGTCAAATTAATTCAACAAAGCTAATTGAATCAAATAAAAGTCAAACACATTCAAACAAAGCTAATTGAATTAAATGAAAGTCAAGCACATTCGAACAAAGCTATTTTAATGAAATGAAAGTCAAATACATTCTACAAACCTAATTGAATCAAATGAAAGTCAAACACATTCAAACAAAGCTATTTGAATCAAATGACAGTCAAATACATTTTACAAAGCTAATTGAATCAATTGAAAGTCAAACACATTCAAACAAAGCTATTTGATTCAAATGAAAGTCAAACACATTCTACAAATGATGTGTAAACAAGATGAGAAACCTTGTTACAAGAAATGATAAGTTAAGAGATTCAAAGGATCTTAAAGTTCAATTGTCAAGTAATCAGTTTAGTTAGGGGAACTCTCACCCTAAGCTAAGGATATAGCAAAGAGGAACTCTCACTCGTTTGCTTGGGATAGTTTAGATGAGGGAACTCTCACCAAATCATAAACTATAAGCCCTAATTTTGGGAACTCTCACCAAAACTAACACTCTTCAAATTCGGATACTCAAATTTGGAAAACAAAGTGAACTAAACTCAAGTCACTTCAATTAGCAAAACACACGTTTTTTAGGCAAATAATCTTGGATGATTTTCATTCATTCAAAGTATGCTATTTATAGCATCAATACAACCTTTTCACTTGCCTACTTTAATTAACAAAATGAAATAGACAAAAGGAAATTAACTAAGGGAATGAGTGGAGATTACACGTCCCACTTAACCCCTTTTACAAACATGATTAAACTTAATTAAAAAGAACTAAAGACTAGGCTTGAAACAAGGGAAGATGACCAGCCAAAATAGCATCCAAAGAGCCTCTTCAGCACACGCCCAAAACAGCCATTTTCAAGCTTGTGTAACCCCCATTTTAATGCCTTGATTCACGCCTCTTTATTCTTCATAACCCCCAAATAATGAGGTACAATGTTCAGCCAACAACCTCCATAATTCACGCCCAACAAGTGCCATGAATCACTCCTCTTCAATCAGCTTGTAACCGTTGCACTTGGAGCTTGGAAAACCGTTGCACTTGGAGCTTGGAAAACCGTCACTTGCTAGATACTTTCTACAAGGTTAATTACACTAAGTGAAGTGTAACCACTTGTAAAATCTTTCGGACCAAAACCGTGCAAAGGAGTAAGGAATGATTTGGACAGAAACAATTCCATTGCATTGCTTTGAACTAGGACCTCACCTTGACTACTTGGAGCATCACAATCATTAGAACTTTGACCATATTGGTCATCCTCCTCTTCTTCAAAAGGAATTGCCCTCAATTCGTCATCATCAAGGTATGGAGCAAGGTCCCCAACGTTGAATGTGCTTGAGACACCAAATTGGCCCCCCAAATCAACCTTGTATGCATTGTCATTGATCTTTTCCACGATTTCAAATGGACCTTCGGCTCTTGGCATAAGCTTGTTCTTTCTTTTGCTAGGAAACCTCTCTTTCCTCATGTAAATCCACACTAAGTCACCAACTTCAAATTGCTTCACGATTTTCACCCTCTTGTTGGCTTGTTTCTTGTAGACTTCATTTGCTTTCTCAATGTTCTTCCTAACTTCCTTGTGAACCTTCAACATGAACTCGGCTTGTTCCTTAGCTCCACCATGAACGAACTTGTCTTGTGGCAAAGCTATGAGATCAATAGGAACATAAGGATTGACACCATAGACTACTTCAAAAGGAGAGTACTTTGTAGTAGCACTAGGAGTCCGATTGTAAGCAAACTCGGCATGAGCTAGCTTGACATCCCAATCCTTAGCACTCTTACTAACCAAGGTCCTAAGCAACGAACCCAGAATTCTATTCACCACTTCAGTTTGCCCATCGGTTTGTGGATGGTGTGAAGTAGAAAACAGCAACTTTGTTCCCATTAGACGCCATATTGATTTCCAAAAATGACTAAGAAATTTTGTATCACGATCGGACACAATGGTGCGTGGCACCCCATGAAAACGAACCACTTCTTCAAAGTATAACTTAGCCACTTTCATAGCATCTTCGGTTTTGTGACAAGGAATGAAATGAGCCATTTTTGAAAACCGATCAACAACCACCATGATTGAGTCTTTACCCCTTTGAGTTCTAGGTAAAGCCACAATGAAATCCATGCTCACATCTTCCCAAGGTCTTTCCGGAACTGGCAAAGGCTTGTAGAGACCTTTGTGAAACACCATCTTGGCCCTTTGACAAGTAGAACAACGACTAACCACATGATGAACCGTGGCTAACATCTTCGGCCAATAAAAGTGAGCTTGAAGAAGCTCCATTGTTTTTTGAATCCCCACGTGACCAGCTAGACCTCCTCCATGAGCCTCATGAATCAACAAGCTTCTAATTGGACACTTAGGAATGCATAACCGATTTCCCTTAAAAAGAAAGTCATCATGTAAGGAAAATAAGTCATATACTCCATGGACACATTTCTGTATTATTTCAATGAAATCTCCATCCTCCTTGTAGTATGCTTTGATCAAATCAAACCCAAGAACCTTTGCTTCGACAACTCCAAGCAAATTGTGTCTCCTAGATAAGGCATCCGCAACAACATTAGCCTTTCCACTCTTGTATTTAGAGGAAAAGTTAAAGGTTTGCAAGAATTCAACCCATTTAGCATGTCTTGAATTCAACTTCTTTTGACCATGGATGAACCTTAGAGATTCATGGTCCGAATGTAATATGAACGGTTGTGGTCTCAAGTAATGTGACCAATGATCTAGAGCTCGTACCATAGCATAGAACTCTTTATCATAGGTGGAATAGTTCAACTTGCCTTGACTCAACTTTTCACTGAAATAAGCAATTGGACGCCCTTCTTGAATCAAAACTGCTCCAATCCCCTTCCCACTTGCGTCACACTCAACTTCAAATGGCTTGGAAAAATCAGGGAGTGCAAGAATAGGAGTGTTGCACATTTTCTCCTTGACTTCTTCAAAGGCCTTTTGAGCTTGTGTAGTCCATTCAAACGTCCCCTTCTTAGTACACTCAGTTATAGGAGCCATGAGTGTGCTAAAATTCTTGATAAATCTTCTATAAAAAGAAGCTAGGCCATGGAAAGAACGGACCTCCGTGAGTGTTTTTGGACTAGGCCATGATTGAATTGCTTCAACCTTGCAAGGATCCACCTTCACGCCATCACCTGAAACTATGTAACCAAGAAAAGTGACCTCATATAACATAAAATCACATTTTTCAAGTTTTCCATACAATTTTTGCGTTCTTAAAACAGAAAAAACTTGAAACAAATGATCTAAATGTTCATCCTCATTTTTAGAGTAAATAAGGATGTCATCAAGGTACACCACCACGAACTTGCCAAGAAATGGCCTCAACACCTCGTTCATTAATCTCATGAACGTGCTAGGTGCATTGGTCAATCCAAACGGCATCACAAGCCATTCATACAACCCATGCTTTGTCTTGAATGCAGTCTTCCATTCATCACCTTCCCTCATACGAATTTGATGGTAACCACTTCTCAAATCAACTTTTGAGAATACATTTGAACCACTCAATTCGTCCAACATATCATCCAGTCTTGGAATTGGGAACCTGTACTTGATAGTAATATTGTTAACAGCTCTACTATCAATGCACATACGCCAAGTACCATCCTTTTTAGGAACCAACAAGGCAGGAACCGCACATGGACTCATAGACTCACGCACATAGCCCATACCCATCAATTCTTCAATTTGTCTTTGCAACTCCTTAGTTTCTAAAGGGTTACATCTATAGGCAGGTTTATTTGGTAGAGGTGCGCCTGGAATGAGATCAATTTGATGCTCAATTCCTCTCAAGGGTGGTAATCCCTTAGGTAACTCATCCGGAAAAAACATCCTCAAACTCTTTAATCAGTTTGGCAAGTTTAGGATTTTGACTCACAAATTTTTCATGGATTTTGTTTCGGGGTTTTCTGATGTCCTGCGGGAGAGTTACAATTCCGAGACTGGAACCGGACGCCTGTACCTGCAAAATAACGGAGACTCCTGAGAGCTCCGCCTCCAACGGTCAAGTTAGTACCTGATTAAGGAGTAATTAATACAGAAATTAAAGTAATAAGGTCTCTCTAGGTGAGAGTATTTAATGTAGGTAATCTGCTTTGCTAGCGAGATCAGCCGGTTATTAGTGTGTTCCGTAATGTATTCGGTCCCCTGATTAATGAGGATTAATCGAGTATTTATAGCCTTGGGAAGCGTGCAACTCTCTAGGTTTAAGGTAAACCTAGGGCCGAACGGGCTTCTAGACTGAAATGGGCCTTGATGGCCGGTTGTCCCATTTGGCATGGGTGGACACGTGGCGTGTCTTAAGTGGTCCGTGGAGGACGCGTGGCGGAACCTGGTTGGTCCACTTGTCAAACGGTGCTTGGTGGATAAAAATCCCCTAATCATTTGCCCCTCACAGGTGGCACGCGACTGGTCACGTGTCGCCTGTGACAGGCGTCGCACGGTGACAGGCGACGGCCCGTTACAGGTGTCACCTTGCAGACGGCCGGGAGATTCTCCCGCCCAAATTTGAATTCGGAAGCGACCCTTCGCCTTCTCATTTTGCCTATAAAAGAAAGTGCTGACTTCGGTCATTTTCACATTTGAGAATTTTTGCGAGAACATTCGGACCCCTGAACTTGCTCTGACATTTTCGGACTTTTTCTGCCTACCGCCTGTTCTGACAAGCCGACTGACCCGAACTTTCAGGACTTCATCAACTGTCATCCGTTCAGGTAACTCAGTTCTCTTACTCTTAATTTTCTTTTTATTTTTTGAAATGGCACCATGGAAGCACACGACACGCCCTAAGTTAGTGATCAGCCGGTCACCGGGGACGGCTGAATCTAGGACTAGGAGTGCCGCCTGCCCTTTTCTGGACCCATCTTTGCCCTTTATACAAAGTCCGACTGAATCTGTGTCTATGCAGAACGTGATGGCCAGAACAAAAAAGACTGCTAGAATATCAAACTCAGACGGCTCCTCCCAAAGGGTACTCCTTAGCGAAACATCTGACCAGGCGCCAGATGTGGAACGAGGCGACTGTCAAGCTGACAGTTCTGAGAGAGGGACCAAGGTGTTCCCTTCTCATCTAACCGTGGACATGTCTAATTTACCTTCTGCTCCTTCTAAGGGAGAGGAGGCGGGCCCCTCTAGGAGAGGGGAGGAGTCGTCCTCTTCGGACTCGTCAGGGGACGAGTCCGATTCCAGCTCTTCTGACCATAGTTCTTCTAACCATAGTTCTTCTGACTCAGAAGAAAAACATAACCGCCTACAAGAGGCGAGAAGTTCCCATGCAGTGGAGAAGGGGGATAATTGGGCAGAGCCGTCCGCCTCTTACAGAGAGGAGAACACCCCCTACTACTGCAGGGTGCCCCGGGGCCGGATCGCAACCATGCGAGACAACGTGGCGAGCTTTATTGCTAACCAAAAAATGGGCCCGGAGTATTTACTGTTTGTGCCGGATCCAGAAGATACTGTCGTCTGGCCGGCTGGTACCAGCTATGGTGACGGCTGTTTTGGCTGCTATGTGGCGGCCATCAAAGCTGGTCTGCGCTTCCCATTACATCCGGCTGTTCAGCGGATTTTAGATGGGTATGATCTGGGGTTATGGCAGTTAGCCCCCAACTCTTGGGTAAACGTACTCGGCTATGTGGCCGGGTGCGAACTGAACGGGGTGGAGCCAAGTTTTGAGGCTTTCGCCCAGATGAACTATCTCAGCCGGACCCCTAAGTCGGGAGGTACCGGCTGGTATCAACTAACAAGCCACAGGGGTTACCTCATGACGAGAGGTAAGGCAAACAAATGGAAGGATTGGCGGAACACCTTCCTTATTATCGAGAGTTCAGACACGGAGCTTGAACAAACGTTTTAACAAGTGGAACAGGGATCCGCCTCTTCTTGCAGGCGGCCGCAGCATGCCGCCTGTTCCCCCAAAGGCTAAAAGAGAGATCCTAGACAAAGGACTCTTCAAAGTAGAGACTAGGGTGAACTCTACTTCAGGGGTACGAGAGCAAGTACCCCTACACTGCGTCCCGAGCTTCAAGTGGCTCTATGATGAGTACTTCTTGGCCGCCTGTGGCCTCGGCAGTCGGTGCTCTAGAGGTAGCCGGCCTGACGAATACTCTGTTTTCTCACGCCTTGTTTACTTGGGATTTTTACTAACTTTGCTGTTTATTTCTTTCAGCCGACGCCATGAGTAAAATAACAGCATCTAAGACTGCGGCGGCCATGCTGCGGGTTTCGCTAATGAAGCAGTCGTACGCCGACTCCCCCAGCAAGGAAGCACCCTTGGTAAGCTTTGAAAACTCTTCCCCTTTAAGTTGTATTATGCATATACTAACTCTTTTTGTTTTCAGTCTGGCACTCCAAGGGCTTCTTCCTCGCAACAGCCGGACCCCAAGGCCCGGAGAACGACTGTTGCAAGCTCTCCTGGGTCTTCCAGGAAAACAGTGGCGGCTGAGAAGCAGCCGGCCACTTCCTCAAAAACCCAGGCGGGGCCGCCTAGATGTATGGACACTTGCTTGTAAAAACTCACTCTTGCTTCCTTCTTGATTAGGTCTAACTTGTTTTTCCTTTTGCTTAATGCAGCCGGCCCCCAGGGACTTGACTTGGTTGAGGTAGCCAAGTCAATGGTTAAAGTAGTTCCTCCCTCTGACAGGGAGGCGGTCAAGGGTGCCGGCACCCTTGACCTCGATGGAATTTCGGGGATCCTAGCTGAGGTATACCCTTTTGAAGTTCCAGGACGCCTGTTAACCCTTATGATTGGAAACTGACGCCTGTTTTTCTTTGTACTTAGGCCCTGCTCCGAGTCAACAGCCTTCGCAAGCCGATTGATCGGAAAAACAAAGAGGTAAAGGCCGCAAAGGCTATGGCCGCCTCCAGCTGTGATAAAGCAATGTTTCAAATTGCCCAAAATGAAGTACTGACCATTGATCTTCTTTATTATCAGGCGCAGGCGACCGCCGCTGTTCGGGCTCAGCTAGAGGCGGCCCAAAAGAAGGTTGACGAGCTGGAGGGGACCGTCACCAAACTTAAAGCCGAGCTGAAGCCCCTTCGTCAGAAAATGCACTCTTACGAAGCCATGGAGAAATCTTTGGCTAACGTAAAAGAACGCCTGGTGAACCAGGAGAAGAGTCTTACCCAAGAGCTCTCGGACAAGGCCGAGCAAGAAAAACAAGAGCTCGTCCGGGAGATGGTGGAAGACTCCGCCCAAATCCAACGCATGACCTGGGAACGACTGTTCCCCAGTGCCGACTTTGCCTCATGGGAAAGAACGTACCGCCAGTGTTCGGAAATATATAATCAACAGATCCTGGCGGCTGCTGAAGAAGAGGCGATGGACGTTGCGTTGGAGGAGGAAGAGCCTGTTGTGGCGCTTGTGCCACTTGGGGGAAAGGCATCAAAAGATGATGCAGCGAAGGCCGAGTCCAGCAAGAAGAGTGCTGACCAGGCGGCTGCTGCTGATACTGAACTGCCCCCTTCTTAAGCTTTAAGTATATTTTTTCTTTTTTCACGGCCTGCGTGCCGTTTGCTTTGTAATTACCCGGCCAGGGGGCCGGGGTTTTGTATATTCTGCTGGTCTTTTATGGCCGGCTCATTTTAATCAAATTTTTTGTTTTTGTTCAAATTTGTCTAAGTATTTGAAATTTGCTCACTAGACAGACTGTTGTGTATGGCCGAACGTTAAGACAGGTACAAATAGTAAGTATGCCGCCTATGCCCCTGGACGACTGGTTGTCTGTTTCCAGGATAGATGATCAGTCGGCCATTTAATCAATCGGTATTCGAACTCTTTATTCAATTTGACCAAGTAAATAGAATTACCAAGTAGCCAAGGAATTTAAGTAGGAAAACAAGCGGCGGGTACCGGTTGTTTCCCTTTATTGCCAATGTTGGCCTCTAATTTGTTATTTGTTAACCTAGCAAGAGTATTGGTTGAGAGCCTTTGTTTATTAAAAACAAGTGGACGACTCGTACCTTTTAGGCTCAGTACTAAGTTTGAGTGACTATTAAGTTAACATAGGAGTTACTTAGTCTTCGTCACAATCTTGATTGAGTAGTAAAGGTATCAGGCGGCGTAGGCCGGCTAGACCCCTTGATTTACCAATGTTTGTTGGCTATTTACTCAATAGGTTATCCAGTAGGAATAGGGGTTCGAGTGCCCTTGTTTGTATGAAACAGGCGGACGACTCAAACTTTTTAGGTTCCATACCAAATTTGAAGGAGTGACTATGAGTTAACTTTGGAGTTACTCAGTCGCCGTCACTTTTGTTTGAGAAGTAGAGGTACCAGGCGGCGTAGGCCGGCTAGACCCCTTGATTCGCCAATGTTTGTTGGCTATTAACTCAATAGGTACCCCCTGCATTTATCCCAAGTAATACAGGCGGTCATCTGACTCAGATGTCAACTGCTACCACTGGTTTGGTTAGTGATAGAGTTATCCTTGTCTCAAAAACGGCTACGTGGTTGCCCTTTGGGACAGTCGTATAGGTGCCGTGTAATTAGTTTATAGAACAATGTTCCACCCAAAAGGGAGCTGCTCTCTGCGACGAATTTCATCCGAATGGATGCCGCCGGACGCCTGCTATAATGTTGGGACAGGTCGGATTAGTTTTTAAAAGTTAGATCAGTTGACTAGGCGCCTGGTCTGATCATTCGGCCGGTGGCCTTGGTAAGTTCTTGGTGAACGTAGGTGCTAAGTCAAAGAAGGGTAGCCGCCTGTTAGGCACAGGGTCGGCCAGGCCCTAATCTTTTTAGCTAAGTATTGTGAGTAAAATACTCAATGGAGAGTAGCCGACTGTAAAGGTACAGACGGCATGCCCCTCTGATGATAGAGTGAAAAAACTCAATGGAGAGTAGCCGACTGTAAAGGAACAGACGGCATGGCCCTCTGAAGATAGAGTGAAAAAACTCAATGGAGAGTAGCCGACTGTAAAGGTACAGACGGCATGCCCCTCTGAAGATAGAGTGAAAAAACTCAATGGAGAGTAGCCGACTGTAAAGGTACAGACGGCATGCCCCTCTGAAGATAGAGTGAAAAAACTCAATGGAGAGTAGCCGACTGTAAAGGTACAGACGGCATGCCCCTCGTAATACAAAATTGAATAGTAAGTGCCAACTTTATTAAGTAGCTCTTTACTTTACATCATTCAAAAGAAATATTTCTTAAGGTTATCTACATTCCAAGTTCGAGGCAACGGTTGTCCGTCTGGTGTTTCCAGACGGTAGGTACCGTCCCTGACTTCCGCATAGATTCGGTAGGGTCCTTCCCAGTTGGGAGTTAGTTTGCCAGACTCGTTAGCCCTACCAACTGCTTCCATTTTTCTAAGTACAAAGTCCCCTACTTTGAGTGGACGCCTGTGCACTTTTTTGTTGTATGATCTAGTCATTCTCAGGCGGTAGATTTCATGGCGCAAAACAGCATTGCCCCTCTTTTCAGGAAGTGAGTCTAATGCCAGGCGCATAGCTTCCCAGTTTGCCTCTTCGTCATATAGCATTACTCGAAGAGTCGGCTCGTAGTGTTCTATTGGAAGAACAGCTTCTGCACCATAAGTTAGGAGGAATGGAGTTTCTCCAGTCGCCCCTTTTTCAGTCGTCCTAATGGCCCAAAGAACATGTGGTAGTTCATCTGCCCATAGGCCGCCTGCTCGTTCAATTTTTTTCTTGAGACCGTCTGAGATGATTTTATTAAAGGCTTCTACCTGGCCGTTTGCTTGTGGACGGCCGACAGATGCAAAGTAATGTCCAATTCCTTGGTCTCCCAACCAGCTTTTGAGAACAGGCGTCTCAAATTGGGGACCATTATCAAAAACCATAGACATGGGAACCCCGAACCGAGTGATGACGTTTTTCCAAATGAATGAAATTACATCTTTCGTCTTGATTCCCTTTACAGCCTCCGCCTCTACCCATTTAGTGAAGTAGTCAACGGCAACAAGTATATACCTTCTGCCGCCTGTAGCAGGCGTATATGGACCCAGAATGTCCATGCCCCACTTAGCAAACGGTAGTGGGCTGTGAATGGTAGTGAGGTCAGTAGCCGGACGGTGAATTAATTTGCCAAACCTTTGGCACTTGTCACATTTTTTTACCATCTCCATTGCATCTGCTTCCAAAGTAGGCCAAAAGTAGCCCTGCCGCCTTGCCCTTTGAGCAAGCATCCTACCACCTATATGGGAAGCACAGAAACCAGAGTGAAGATCATCTAGTATCTCTCGTCCCTTTTCAGGAGTAACACACTTTAAGAAGGGTTGAAGGTGCCCCCTCTTGTGCAGTTCCCCCTGTATCATTTCAAAACAGGAGGCTCGTTTTTTCAGTGATGCCGCCTGTTGAGGATCATCCGGCAGTGTACCGTTTGTCAGATATGCCCTGATTGAATCCATCCAGGTTGAGCTTCTGTCTAGAATTCCAATAGGATTTTCCTCGATGCTTCTCTTCTCCATTACTTCCCAAAACACAGTTCGAGGAGTATCGGAGGAGGCGGATGATGCTAATTTCGAGAGTGCATCTGCCTGGTTGTTTTCTGATCTCGGTACTTGGATCAGATGGAAATCCTCAAGGGAGCCGACTGCTTGTCGGACCGCCTGTAAATATTTGATCATGGCCGGATGTGTTGCTTCGTATTCGCCATTGTACTGACTCACTATCAGTTGTGAATCAGAACAGGCGTCTATTTTCCTTGCCCCGGCCGCCTTACACATGCGGATCCCGGCTAGTAAAGCTTCATATTCTGCCTCATTGTTTGAAGCCTGGAAACTGAAGCGTAGAGCATACTCGAACCTGTCGCCCTCTGGAGATTGACATACGACGCCTGCTCCACAACCGTTTGAAGTAGAGCTTCCGTCCACATATACCTTCCAGACTTGGTCTGGAACTTGAGAGTCAGGAGGACGAGTCATCTCTACAATAAAGTCAGCAAAGGCTTGCCCCTTCACTGCTTTTCTAGGCTCGAAAGTAACTTCGAGACTCTGCATTTCTATGGCCCATTTGATCATTCGTCCGGAGGACTCCATGGTGGTAAGGGGCCGTTTGATCGGTTGGTCGGTATACACGACGACTGCATGTGCCAGAAAGTAGGGCTTCAATTTTTTAACAGCCATGAAGAGTGCAAGACCAAATTTCTCCACTAGGGGATACCTCAACTCGGCATTTTTCAGTACGTGACTGACAAAGTAGACCGGAAGTTGACAGCCGTCCCTTTCAGCAAGGAGCACCGCGCTTAACGCATGATCAGAGACGGCCAGGTACATGTAGAGATTTTCTTTGGGCAAAGGGCTGACCAGCCTTGGCAAGGAATGCAAGTGAACCTTTAATTTCTGGAAGGCGGCCTCAGCATCCGGCCCCCATTCAAACCTTGCCTTTTTCTTAATTGCCTGGAAAAAGTATAGGCATTTGTCGCCTGATCGGCTTAGAAATCTTCCCAAGGCCGCCAGACAACCTGTTAACTTCTGAACCTCTCGGACGGTACGAGGCGACTGCATGTCAATGACCGCCTGTACCTTCTCAGGGTTCGCCTCTATTCCTCTCTGGTTGATAAGGAATCCGAGAAATTTCCCAGACTCAACTCCAAATACACATTTCTTGGGATTGAGCATGACATGGTGCCGCCTGAGTGTGGCGAAAGTTTCTCGGAGGTCCGTCAGATGATCTTTCTGAAGTTTAGTCTTAACAATCATATCATCAATGTATGCCTCGACGTTTCTCCCAATCTGATCAAAGAACACTGTGTTTATCATTCGTTGGAATGTAGCCGGGGCATTCTTAAGACCAAACGGCATGACCGTATAACAGTATAATCCCTGATCAGTGACGAAGGCCGTCTTCTCCTGATCTTTCTTCCACAAAGGAATTTGATGAAAACCAGAATAGGCGTCCATAAAACTCATCAAGGCATGGCCGGCTGTTGAGTCGACCAGGTTATCAATTTTGGGCAGAGGATAACTGTCTTTGGGGCACGCCTTGTTCAAGTCTGTGTAGTCTACACACATTCGCCAGGTGCCATTCGGCTTTTTAACAAGTACCACATTTGCAACCCAATCTGGGAAGTAACATTGCCGAATGAACCCTGCATCAAGTAATTTTTTGACTTCGGCGGCGGCCGCCTGACCTCTTTCTTCACCATGGTTCCGCTTCTTTTGCCGTACCGGCTTCTTTTTCGGTTCCACAGCGAGTTTGTGTACTGCCAGATCAGGACTAATGCCTGGCATTTCATGGACTTCAAATGCAAAGATGTCCTTGTATTCTTTCAACAGGTTGTGAAAGTCATCACCAAGGTTTCTCAGAGCAGTCGTCCCAACTTTGACTGTTCGGTCAGGGCGGGAGTCGTCTAATATAAGGTCCGTATGCTCACCAGCCGGCTGAGGGCGGAACTCATCCGGCCGGTCCTCTGCCAATGATTGCTATTTTCTTGCCTTTCTGGCGGACTCTGTCTGGGACGCCTTTCTTTTTCTGTCGCCTGTTTCTTGAACAGGCGCACTTTCCTTGACATTGTCAAGGTCTGTTTTTTCTCCACTTGACCCAGTGGCCTTAGCAGTGGGTTTGACATCCGAGAGATAGCACTCTCGGGCCATCCTCTGATCTCCCCTTAGGGAGCCGACTGTTCCATTGTCCCTTTCAAACTTAAGCAGCATAAGTGACGGGATTATAACAGCCTTGGCACTATTCAGAGTTGGGCGACCCAGAATCATGTTGTAGGCAGAGAGTTCCTCTACAACTAGGAATCGGACTACCATGAGTCGTCCTTCCCCTTTTTCGCCCAGGCGGACGGGTAGATCAACTCGTCCCAGTGGGTGGACGACTCCTCCTCCAAACCCTATTAAAGGGTGGGAGGCCGGATGTATGCAGTCCGTCTGATATTTCAGTTTTGACAGACATTTGCTGCTGATGAGATCTGAAGAGCTCCCAGTATCTATGAGGATTCGACCAACTCTCTGGTTGGCCACTTTACATTCAATAACGAGAGGGTCGTCATGCGGCCCCCTTATTCCTCCTAGATCCTCTTCAGTGATGACAATCTCAGGAAATGTATATTTGGACGGTCGTTCTTGGTGAACGGAATTTACATCTAACCGCCTTATATTATCTTTGTCGCCCCTAATAGTGGGGCCGCCTCCTGAGAAGCCGCCTGCAATGGTGTAGACGACTGCATCATCTGTATCGGAACTGTCGGCCTGTTGATTCTTTTTGGCCGACTGCTTTTTTGAGGAAGTATTCCCCGTAGATTTCTTGACATAAGTGTCAAGATCACCTTGATCAGCCAAGCGGTCTAGGTACCGCATGAGACTAATGCAGTCGTTGGTGTGATGACCAATGTCATCATGATAAGCACAGATTTTGTCTTGGTTCCGGTTGCTCGCAGAACCCTTCATGGGGAGCGGTTTCTCAATTGAGAGCCGTCCCTTTATTTCTTTTAGGATAAACTGGTTATCCTTGTTAAACACATACTTTGGGGAGTATGGTTTGAATTCCTTTTTCTTCTTGGCCGGCTGTTTAGAGGAATCAGCCGCCCAGACCCCTTTTCTTTTTTCATCTTTGTTGGACGACTGTTTCTGTCGTCCTTCTCTATTGTCGAACCTCTTCCCGTCCGACTGTTTCATTGTACACAGATCAGTCGCCTGTATATAGGCTTCTGCTTCAATCAAGGCCTCTTGAAGAGTCGCCACCCTTT
Source organism: Chenopodium quinoa (assembly GCF_001683475.1). NCBI lineage: Eukaryota > Viridiplantae > Streptophyta > Magnoliopsida > Caryophyllales > Amaranthaceae > Chenopodium > Chenopodium quinoa. Next base: position 89,261 of record NW_018745127.1, read on the forward strand.
TTCGAACTAAATCAAATTTGAAGGTAGACCCGTCTTTGAGACCTCTAAAAAAGTCAGTATAAGCTACCTCATCCGGTAATCCTTGAATCTGTATTCTCATCAGGTTGAACCGCCTGATGTAGGAACGAAGCCCCTCCTTTTCACCCTGCTGAATTGTTCCCAAATCAAGGGTCGTTTTCTTCGCAGGGATGTTCATTGCAAAGTTGGAGGCAAATAAGTAAGCAAGCGTCCTGAAACTGTTTACACAACCAGTCGGCAGGTTGCCGAACCATTGCTGTGCAATTCCCTTGAGAGTTGCTGGGAAACACTTGCACCAAGTGGGATCATCCAACCCTTGAAGGTACATCAGGTTGGTGAATGCCATCAGATGGTCTTCCGGGTTAGTAGTGCCATCATAGGCGCCTACTAAAACATTTTTTACTTTGGCCGGCTGAGCGGCTTCAGTAATTTCCTTGGAGAAGGCCGACGGCTGTTCACCAAGTCTAAGCAGCCGTAGCTGCCAGTCCATAGGTTGGACGTTTTTTGCTGCAGGTCCACCAAATGGAGGTGGCTGCATAAAATATTGTTGTTGCGGCACAAATGGCAAATTTGGTACCGCCTGCGCACTATGAAAGCCAGACTGACGGGAGGTGCCGCCTGACTGACTCTCATGGTACGACTGAGTTGGCCTCATCGAGGCATTTCGCAAACTGTCCTGAAAATTTGAAGTAGAAGCCGACTCTGATAATCGGTCACTCTTCTTCTGCTCTAGCAGGTGCCGAGCATCTGTGAACGTTTGCCTTGACCCGTCCGCCTGAATATGACGAACCGGTTTCCTATTTCCCGTAGGATAACGGAGTTTTGTGAAATCAAGAGCAGACGGCTCCCGCTTCTTAGATTTAGGATGGGGAGTCGCCTCTCGCCCTTGAACTGGCTTCCTCTTCAGTGAAGTGGAAGGTTTTTTGGCCGCCTGCTCTTTGACTGAAGCAGGCGGTTTTTTGTTGATCAACTCTTGGATCTCTCCCTTGAATCCCCTCATGAAGGTCATGAGTTCGTTCCTTGTGATCGGAGCAGACCCATCAGTCGGCTGTTGCCGAGCAAGCGGTGCGCCTGCTGGCTCGCTTCCTGTTTGAAGATACTCCCGTTCCCTTATTTCAGTATGACGGGTACGGCGGGCCCTTAGGGTCCCGTCTGGAGCTGTATGAGTTTCAACTTCAAATTCACTTTCGGTATCATGGTCCGACTGAACTTGAGGGTCGTCTAGGGGACGCCTCTCTTCTGGGGTCGGTACAGACTTGGATGCCATCTCTGAAGTACTCTCCCCACAGACGGCGCCAAATGTTTCGGGGTTTTCTGATGTCCTGCGGGAGAGTTACAATTCCGAGACTGGAACCGGACGCCTGTACCTGCAAAATAACGGAGACTCCTGAGAGCTCCGCCTCCAACGGTCAAGTTAGTACCTGATTAAGGAGTAATTAATACAGAAATTAAAGTAATAAGGTCTCTCTAGGTGAGAGTATTTAATGTAGGTAATCTGCTTTGCTAGCGAGATCAGCCGGTTATTAGTGTGTTCCGTAATGTATTCGGTCCCCTGATTAATGAGGATTAATCGAGTATTTATAGCCTTGGGAAGCGTGCAACTCTCTAGGTTTAAGGTAAACCTAGGGCCGAACGGGCTTCTAGACTGAAATGGGCCTTGATGGCCGGTTGTCCCATTTGGCATGGGTGGACACGTGGCGTGTCTTAAGTGGTCCGTGGAGGACGCGTGGCGGAACCTGGTTGGTCCACTTGTCAAACGGTGCTTGGTGGATAAAAATCCCCTAATCAGATTTCTTTAGAGTACAACATGAATATCTCTTCCTCACCCTCAAACTCCCTCTCAAACTCTTTACAAGATAATAAAGAAATTTGTGGCTTTTGTGGTTGTGAAAACCGTGGGGGTGGTAAAGGGTGCAATTTCTTTTGTTTCCCTTGGTGAGTGATAGTGTAGGTGTTATGGTACCCATCATGGATAGATTTTTTATCAGATTGCCACGGTCTCCCAAGAAGAATATGACAAGCATCCATTAAAACAACATCACACAATTGACTATCATGATATGAACCAATCGAAAAACTCACCATACATTGCTTTCTAACCCCAGTGCTAGCATTAGAATCTAACCAACTCAATTTGTAAGGATGTGGATGATTTGTGGTGGTAAGACCTAGTTTAGATACTAAGGTTTTCGACACAGTATTAGCCTCACTGCCCCCATCAATAATTAGATCACATACCTCGTCACCAACTTTACATTTGGTGATGAAAATGTGTTGTCTTTGTGGCGCCAAAGGTTCCTCCACACGAGCTTGCAAAGCTCTCCTAACCACCAAGTTTGTTTTGCCCTCCATTTCAGGATAGCATTGGTCCTCCTCCTCATCCTTTTCATACGGGGTCACCTCCTTCTCTTCTTCAGACTCAAATTCCTCCCAATTGATGCTTTGGGTGGCTATGAGTTTAACCTCTTGCATGGTTAAGGCTCTTGAATTAGGACAATCTTTTTTATAATGTCCTCTACCTCCACACTTGTAACATACAATGTCACTAAGTTTGAAGTCTTTCGTGTTCCTCTTTGGTGGCTCATTTGGCTTGCTAAAAGAAGAACCCTCCTTTGAGTTGAAGGGTGGTTTGCGTACCACTGGAGTAGTAGTAGGCGTTTTCTTCCTTTTCCTTTTAGCATCAAACTTTGTCACAAGTTTGCAAGCTTCCCCAAACGTGAGGTTAGTGTAACCGTCAAGTTTGTCTTGTAACTCTTGTTCCAACCCAGCTACAAAACGCCCCAACTTCAGCTCTTCATTTTCAGTCACTTCACATACAATGGCAAGCCTATCAAATTCTTTGATATAGTCTTCCACCGAATCACCATTTTGTTGGAGAGTACTCCATTTCACATACTGATTTTGCTTGTAATTGTGAGGAATGAAACGATCTCTCATTCTTTTCTTCAGCTTTTCCCAAGTGGAAATGTGAGCCTTACCCCTAAGGGTACGCCCTCTTTGTTCTCCTTGCAACCAACTATCACCATAGCCCTTCAACTTGACTTTGGCAATCTTAAAACGTTGAACATCCTCATGAATGTCCTTGTATTCAAAGTACCTTTCCAAGGATTTCTCCCATTCCAAGTACTTCTCTGGATCAAGTGTCCCATCAAAAGAAGGAACGTCCACTTTGAGACTCCTATCCTCCCTCCTAGGTGGAGGGTCTTCACCTTGATCTCTCCTATCTTGCTCGTTCATGAGCCTTGCCATCAAAGCAGCAAGGTTCCCTTGGAGATTGGCATTGGTTTCGGCCAACCGTTCCTGACTAGCAATGGATCGATTAAGAGCTTCCAAAGCTGTCCTCAAGTCTTGATTCTCTCCCATGGTATGTAGGTATTCGACCCCTTTGGAAAATTTAAGAAAATTTCCCCCTACCTGACGCGCCAAATGATGTGTAAACAAGATGAGAAACCTTGTTACAAGAAATGATAAGTGAAGAGATTCAAAGGATCTTAAAGTTCAATTGTCAAGTAATCAGTTTAGTTAGGGGAACTCTCACCCTAAGCTAAGGATATAGCAAAGAGGAACTCTCACTCGTTTGCTTGGGATAGTTTAGATGAGGGAACTCTCACCAAATCATAAACTATAAGCCCTAATTTTGGGAACTCTCACCAAAACTAACACTCTTCAAATTCGGATACTCAAATTTGGAAAACAAAGTGAACTAAACTCAAGTCACTTCAATTAGCAAAACACACGTTTTTTAGGCAAATAATCTTGGATGATTTTCATTCATTCAAAGTATGCTATTTATAGCATCAATACAACCTTTTCACTTGCCTACTTTAATTAACAAAATGAAATAGACAAAAGGAAATTAACTAAGGGAATGAGTGGAGATTACACGTCCCACTTAACCCCTTTTACAAACATGATTAAACTTAATTAAAAAGAACTAAAGACTAGGCTTGAAACAAGGGAAGATGACCAGCCAAAATAGCATCCAAAGAGCCTCTTCAGCACACGCCCAAAACAGCCATTTTCAAGCTTGTGTAACCCCCATTTTAATGCCTTGATTCACGCCTCTTTATTCTTCATAACCCCCAAATAATGAGGTACAATGTTCAGCCAACAACCTCCATAATTCACGCCCAACAAGTGCCATGAATCACTCCTCTTCAATCAGCTTGTAACCGTTGCACTTGGAGCTTGGAAAACCGTTGCACTTGGAGCTTGGAAAACCGTCACTTGCTAGATACTTTCTACAAGGTTAATTACACTAAGTGAAGTGTAACCACTTGTAAAATCTTTCGGACCAAAACCGTGCAAAGGAGTAAGGAATGATTTGGACAGAAACAATTCCTTTGCATTGCTTTGAACTAGGACCTCACCTTGACTACTTGGAGCATCACAATCATTAGAACTTTGACCATATTGGTCAACAAAGCTAATTGAATCAAATGAAAGTCAAACACATTCAAACAAAGCTATTTGAATCAAATGAAAGTCAAAAACATTCAAACAAAGCTATTTTAATTAAATGAATGTCAAATACATTCTACAAAGCTAATTGAATCAAATGAAAGTCAAACACATGCAAACAAAGCTAATTGAATCAAATGAGAGTCAAATACATTCAACAAAGCTAATTGAATCAAATGAAAGTCAAACACATTCAAACAAAGCTAATTGAATCAAATGAAAGTCAAGCACAGTAAAACAAAGCTATTTTAATCAAATGAAAGTCAAATACATTCTACAAAGCTAATTGAATCAAATGAAAGTAAAACACATTCAAACAAAGCTAATTGAATCAAATGAAAGTCAAACACATTCAAACAAAGCTATTTGAATCAAATGAGAGTCAAATACATTAAAACAAAGCTAATTAAATCAAATAAAAGTCTAATACATTCTACAAAGCTAATTGAATTAAGTTAAAGTCAAACACATTCAAACAAAGCTAATTGAATCAAATGAAAGTCAAACACATTCAAACAAAGATTTCGAATCGAATGAAGGTCAAATACATTCTACAAAGCTAATTGAATCAAATGAAAGTCAAACACATTCAAATAAAGCTATTTGAATCAAATGAAAGTCAAATACATTCCACAAAGCTAATTGAATCAAATGAAAGTTAAACACATTCAAAGAAAGCTATTTGAATCAAATGAGAGTCAAATAAATTCAAACAAAGCTAATTAAATAAAATAAAAGTAAAATAAATTTTACAAAGCTAATTGAATCAAATGAAAGTCAAACACATTCAAAAAAAGTCGTTTAAATCAAATGAAAGTCAAACAAATTCAAAAAAAGCTTTTTAATTTAAATGAAAGTCAAACACATTCAAACAAAGCTATATAAATCAAATGAAAGTGAAATGCATTCTACAAAGAAAATTGAATTAAATGAAATTCAAACACATTAAAACAAAGCTATTTGAATCAAATGACAGTAAAATACATTCTACAAAGCTCATTGAATCAATTGAAAGTCTAATTCATTCAAACAAAGCTATTTGAATCAAATGAAAGTCAAATACATTCTACAATGCTAATTGAATTAAATGAACGTCAAACACATTCAAACAAAGCTAATTGAATCAAATGAAAGTCAAACACATTCAAACAAAGCTATTTTAATTAAATGAGAGTCAAATAAATTCAAACGAAGCTAATTAAATCAAATAAAAGTAAAATACATTCTACAAAGCTAATTGAATCAAATGAAAGTCAAACACATTCAAACAAAGCCTTTTAAATCAAATGAAAGTCAAACACATTGAAAACAAAGCTATTTGAATCAAATGAAAGTCAAACACATTCAAACAAAGCTATTTGAATCAAATGAGAGTCAAATACATTCTACAAAGCTAATTGAAACAAATGAAAGTCAAACACATTCAAACAAAGCTATTTGAATCAAATGAAAGTCAAATACATTCTACTAAGCTAATTGAATCAAATGAAAGCCAAACACATTCAAACAAAGCTATTTGAATCAAATGATAGTCAAATACATTCTACAAAGCTAATTGTATCAAATGACAGTCAAACACATTCAAACAAAGCTATTTGAATCAAATGAAAGTGAAATGCATTCTACAAAGCTATTTGAATCAAATGAGAGTCAAATACATTCAAACAAAGCTAATTAAATCAAATAAAAGTCAAATACGTTCTACAAAGCTAATTGTATCAAATGAAAGTCAAACACATTCAAACAAAGCTAATTGAATCACCTGAAAGTTAAATACATTCAACAAAGCAAATTGAATCAAATAAAAGTCAAACACATTCAACTAAAGCTAATTGAATCAAATGAAAGTCAAACATATTCAAACAAAGCTATTTTAATCAAATGAATGTCAAATACGTTCAACAAAGCTAATTGTATCAAATGAAAGTCAAACACATTCAAATAAAGCTATTTGAATCAAATGAAAGTCAAATGCATTCAAACAAAGTTATTTAAATCAAATGAAAGTGAAATGCATTCTACAAAGATAATTGAATCAAATGAAAGTTAAACGCATTCAAACAAAGCTATTTGAATCAAATGAGAGTCAAATACATTCTACAAAGCTAATTGAATCAAATGAAAGCCAAACACGTTCAAACAAAGCTAATTGAATCAAATGAAAGTCAAATTAATTCAACAAAGCTAATTGAATCAAATTAAAGTCAAACACATTCAAACAAAGCTAATTGAATTAAATGAAAGTCAAGCACATTCGAACAAAGCTATTTTAATGAAATGAAATTCAAATACATTCTACAAACCTAATTGAATCAAATGAAAGTCAAACACATTCAAACAAAGCTATTTGAATCAAATGACAGTCAAATACATTTTACAAAGCTAATTGAATCAATTGAAAGTCAAACACATTCAAACAAAGCTATTTGATTCAAATAAAAGTCAAACACATTCTACAAAGCTAATTGAATCAAATGAAAGTCAAACACATTCAAACAAAGCTAATTGAATCAAATGAAAGTCAAAAACATTCAAACAAAGCTATTTTAATTAAATGAATGTCAAATACATTCTACAAAGCTAATTGAATCAAATGAAAGTCAAACACATTCAAACAAAGCTATTTGAAGAAAATGAAAGGCAAATACATTCTACCTAGCAAATTGAAACAAATGAAAATTAAACACAGTCAAACAAAGTTATTTGACTCAAATGAAAGTCAAATACATTCTACAAAGCTAATTGAATCAAATGAAAGTCAAACACATTCAAACAAAGTTATTTGAATCAAATGAAAGTCAAATACGTTCTACAAAGCTAATTGTATCAAATGAAAGTCAAATGCAATCAAATAAAGCTATTTGAGTCAAATGAAAGTCAAACACATTCAAACAAAGTTGTTTAAATTAAATGAAAGTGAAATGTATTCTACAAAGCTAATTGAATCAAATGAAAGTGAAACGCATTCAAACAAAGCTATTTGAATCAAATGAGAGTCAAATACATTCTACAAAGCTAATTGAATCAAATGAAAGTCAAACACATGCAAACAAAGCTAATTGAATCAAATGAGAGTCAAATACATTCAACAAAGCTAATTGAATCAAATGAAAGTCAAACACATTCAAACAAAGCTAATTGAATCAAATGAAAGTCAAGCACAGTCAAACAAAGCTATTTTAATCAAATGAAAGTCAAATACATTCTACAAAGCTAATTGAATCAAATGAAAGTAAAACACATTCAAACAAAGCTATTTGAATCAAATGAAAGTCAAACACATTCAAACAAAGCTATTTGAATCAAATGAGAGTCAAATACATTAAAACAAAGCTAATTAAATCAAATAAAAGTTTAATACATTCTACAAAGCTAATTGAATTAAGTTAAAGTCAAACACATTCAAACAAAGCTAATTGAATCAAATGAAAGTCAAACACATTCAAACAAAGATTTCGAATCGAATGAAAGTCAAATACATTCTACAAAGCTAATTGAATCAAATGAAAGTCAAACACATTCAAATAAAGCTATTTGAACCAAATGAAAGTCAAATACATTCCACAAAGCTAATTGAATCAAATGAAAGTTAAACACATTCAAAGAAAGCTATTTGAATCAAATGAGAGTCAAATAAATTCAAACAAAGCTAATTAAATAAAATAAAAGTAAAATAAATTCTACAAAGCTAATTGAATCAAATGAAAGTCAAACACATTCAAAAAAAGTCGTTTAAATCAAATGAAAGTCAAACAAATTCAAAAAAAGCTTTTTAATTTAAATGAAAGTCAAACACATTAAAACAAAGCTATATAAATCAAATGAAAGTGAAATGCATTCTACAAAGAAAATTGAATTAAATGAAATTCAAACAAATTCAAACAAAGCTATTTGAATCAAATGAGAGTAAAATACATTCTACAAAGCTAATTGAATCAATTGAAAGTCAAACACATTCAAACAAAGCTATTTGAATCAAATGAAAGTCAAATACATTCTACAAAGCTAATTGAATTAAATGAAAGTCAAACACATTCAAACAAAGCTATTTGAATCAAATGAGAGTCAAATACATTCTACAAAGCTAATTGAAACAAATGAAAGTCAAACACATTCAAACAAAGCTATTTGAATCAAATGAAAGTCAAATACATTCTACTAAGCTAATTGAATCAAATGAAAGTCAAACACATGCAAACAAAGCTAATTGAATCAAATGAGAGTCAAATACATTCAACAAAGCTAATTGAATCAAATGAAAGTCAAACACATTCAAACAAAGCTAATTGAATCAAATGAAAGTCAAGCACAGTCAAACAAAGCTATTTTAATCAAATGAAAGTCAAATACATTCTACAAACCTATTTGAATCAAATGAAAGTCAAACACATTTAAACAAAGCTATTTAAATCAAATGACAGTCAAATACATTCTACAAAGCTAATTGAATCAATTGAAAGTCAAACACATTCAAACAAAGCTATTAGAATCAAATGAAAGTCAAATACATTCTACAAAGCTAATTGAATCAAATGAAAGTCAAACACATTCAAACAAAGCTATTTTAACTAAATGAATGTCAAATACATTCTACAAAGCTAATTGAATCAAATGAAAGTCAAACACATTCAAAAAAAGTCTTTTCAATCAAATGAAAGTCAAACACATTCAAAAAAAAGCTTTTTAATTTAAATGAAAGTCAAACACATTCAAACAAAGCTATATAAATCAAATGAAAGTGAAATGCATTCTACAAAGAAAATTGAATTAAATGAAATTCAAACACATTCAAACAAAGCTATTTGAATCAAATGACAGTAAAATACATTCTACAAAGCTCATTGAATCAATTGAAAGTCAAACACATTCAAACAAAGCTATTTGAATCAAACGAAAGTCAAATACATTCTACAATGCTAATTGAATTAAATGAAAGTCAAACACATTCAAACAAAGCTAATTGAATCAAATGAAAGTCAAACACATTCAAACAAAGCTCTTTTAATTAAATGAGAGTCAAATAAATTCAAACAAAGCTAATTAAATCAAATAAAAGTAAAATACATTCTACAAAGCTAATTGAATCAAATGAAAGTCAAACACATTCAAACAAAGCCTTTTAAATTAAATGAAAGTCAAACACATTCAAAACAAAGCTATTTGAATCAAATGAAAGTCAAACACATTCAAACAAAGCTATTTGAATCAAATGAGAGTCAAATACATTCTACAAAGCTAATTGAAACAAATGAAAGTCAAACACATTCAAACAAAGCTAATTGAATCAAATGAAAGTCAAATACATTCGACTAAGCTAATTGAATCAAATGAAAGTCAAACACATTCATACAAAGCTATTTGAATCAAATGACAGTCAAATACATTCTACAAAGCTAATTGTATCAAATGAAAGTCAAACACATTCAAACAAAGCTATTTGAATCAAATGAAAGTGAAATGCATTCTACAAAGCTATTTGAATCAAATGAGAGTCAAATACATTCAAACAAAGCTAATTAAATCAAATAAAAGTCAAATACGTTCTACAAAGCTAATTGTATCAAATGAAAGTCAAACACATTCAAACAAAACTAATTGAATCACCTGAAAGTTAAATACATTCAACAAAGCAAATTGAATCAAATGAAAGTCAAACACATTCAACTAAAGCTAATTGAATCAAATGAAAGTCAAACATATTCAAACAAAGCTATTTTAATCAAATGACTGTCAAATACGTTCAACAAAGCTAATTGTATCAAATGAAAGTCAAACACATTCAAATAAAGCTATTTGAATCAAATGAAAGTCAAACGCATTCAAACAAAGTTATTTAATCAAATGAAAGTGAAATGCATTCTACAAAGATAATTGAATCAAATGAAAGTTAAACGCATTCAAACAAAGCTATTTGAATCAAATGAGAGTCAAATACATTCTACAAAGCTAATTGAATCAAATGAAAGTCAAACACGTTCAAACAAAGCTAATTGAATCAAATGAGAGGTAAATTAATTCAACAAAGCTAATTGAATCAAATAAAAGTCAAACACATTCAAACAAAGCTAATTGAATTAAATGAAAGTCAAGCACATTCGAACAAAGCTATTTTAATGAAATGAAAGTCAAATACATTCTACAAACCTAATTGAATCAAATGAAAGTCAAACACATTCAAACAAAGCTATTTGAATCAAATGACAGTCAAATACATTCTACAAAGCTAATTGAATCAATTGAAAGTCAAACACATTCAAACAAAGCTATTTGAATCAAATGAAAGTCAAATACATTCTACAAAGCTAATTGAATCAAATGAAAGTCAAACACATTCATACAAAGCTATTTGAATCAAACGACAGTCAAATACATTCTACAAAGCTAATAGTATCAAATGAGAGTCAAACACATTCAAACAAAGCTATTTGAATCAAATGAAAGTGAAATGCATTCTACAAAGCTATTTGAATCAAATGAGAGTCAAATACATTCAAACATAGCTAATTAAATCAAATAAAAGTCAAATACGTTCTACAAAGCTAATTGTATCAAATGAAAGTCAAACACATTCAAACAAAGCTAATTGAATCACCTGAAAGTTAAATACATTCAACAAAGCAAATTGAATCAAATGAAAGTCAAACACATTCAACTAAAGCTAATTGAATCAAATGAAAGTCAAACATATTCAAACAAAGCTATTTTAATCAAATGAATGTCAAATACGTTCAACAAAGCTAATTGTATCAAATGAAAGTCAAACACATTCAAATAAAGCTATTTGAATCAAATGAAAGTCAAATGCATTCAAACAAAGTTATTTAATCAAATGAAAGTGAAATGCATTCTACAAAGATAATTGAATCAAATGAAAGTTAAACGCATTCAAACAAAGCTATTTGAATCAAATGAGAGTCAAATACATTCTACAAAGCTAATTGAATCAAATGAAAGTCAAACACGTTCAAACAAAGCTAATTGAATCAAATGAGAGTTAAATTAATTCAACAAAGCTAATTGAATCAAATAAAAGTCAAACACATTCAAACAAAGCTAATTGAATTAAATGAAAGTCAAGCACATTCGAACAAAGCTATTTTAATGAAATGAAAGTCAAATACATTCTACAAACCTATTTGAATCAAATGAAAGTCAAACACATTCAAACAAAGCTATTTGAATCAAATGACAGTCAAATACATTCTACAAAGCTAATTGAATCAATTGAAAGTCAAACACATTCAAACAAAGCTATTTGAATCAAATGAAAGTCAAATACATTCTACAAAGCTAATTGAATCAAATGAAAGTCAAACACATTTAAACAAAGCTAATTGAATCAAATGAAAGTCAAACACATTCAAACAAAGCTATTTTAATTAAATGAATGTCAAATACATTCTACAAAGCTAATTGAATCAAATGAAAGTCAAACACATTCAAACAAAGCTATTTGAAGAAAATGAAGGGCAAATACATTCTACCTAGCAAATTGAAACAAATGAAAATCAAACACAGTCAAACAAAGTTATTTGACTCAAATGAAAGTCAAATACATTCTACAAAGCTAATTGAATCAAATGAAAGTCAAACACATTCAAACAAAGCTATTTGAATCAAATGAAAGTCAAACACATTCAAACAAAGCTATTTTAATTAAATGAGAGTCAAATAAATTCAAACAAAACTAATTAAATCAAATAAAAGTAAAATACATTCTACAAAGCTAATTGAATCAAATGAAAGTCAAACACATTCAAACAAAGCCTTTTAAATCAAATGAAAGTCAAACACATTCAAACACATTCAAACAAAGCTAATTGAATTAAATGAAAGTCAAGCACATTCGAACAAAGCTATTTTAATGAAATGAAAGTCAAATACATTCTACAAACCTAATTGAATCAAATGAAAGTCAATTACATTCAAACAAAGCTATTTGAATCAAATGACAGTCAAATACATTTTACAAAGCTAATTGAATCAATTGAAAGTCAAACACATTCAAACAAAGCTATTTGAATCAAATGAAAGTCAAATACATTCTACAAAGCTAATTGAATCAAATGAAAGTCAAACACATTCAAAAAAAGCTAATTGAATCAAATGAAAGTCAAACACATTTAAACAAAGCTATTTTAATTAAATGAATGTCAAATACATTCTACAAAGCTAATTGAATCAAATGAAAGTCAAACACCTTCAAACAAAGCTATTTGAAGAAAATGAAAGGCAAATACATTCTACCTAGCAAATTGAAACAAATGAAAATTAAACACTGTCAAACAAAGTTATTTGACTCAAATGAAAGTCAAATACATTCTACAAAGCTAATTGAATCAAATGAAAGTCAAACACATTCAAACAAAGCTATTTGAATCAAATGAAAGTCAAATACGTTCTACAAAGCTAATTGTATCAAATGAAAGTCAAATGCAATCAAATAAAGCTATTTGAGTCAAATGAAAGTCAAACACATTCAAACAAAGTTGTTTAAATTAAATGAAAGTGAAATGTATTCTACAAAGCTAATTGAATCAAATGAAAGTGAAACGCATTCAAACAAAGCTATTTGAATCAAATGAGAGTCAAATACATTCTACAAAGCTAATTGAATCAAATGAAAGTAAAACACATGTAAACAAAGCTAATTGAATCAAATGAGAGTCAAATACATTCAACAAAGCTATATGAATCAAATGAAAGTCAAACACATTCAAACAAAGCTAATTGAATCAAATGAAAGTCAAGCACAGTCAAACAAAGCTATTTTAATCAAATGAAAGTCAAATACATTCTACAAAGCTAATTGAATCAAATGAAAGTAAAACACATTCAAACAAAGCTATTTGAATCAAATGAGAGTCAAATAAATTCAAACAAAGCTAATTAAATAAAATAAAAGTAAAATAAATTCTACAAAGCTAATTGAATCAAATGAAAGTTAAACACATTCAAAAAAAGTCGTTTAAATCAAATGAAAGTCAAACAAATTCAAAAAAAGCTTTTTAATTTAAATGAAAGTCAAACACATTCAAACAAAGCTATATAAATAAAATGAAAGTGAAATGCATTCTACAAAGAAAATTTAATTAAATGAAATTCAAACACATTCAAACAAAGCTATTTGAATCAAATGAGAGTAAAATACATTCTACAAAGCTAATTGAATCAATTGAAAGTCAAACACATTCAAACAAAGCTATTTGAATCAAATGAAAGTCAAATACATTCTACAAAGCTAATTGAATTAAATGAAAGTCAAACACATTCAAACAAAGCTATTTGAATCAAATGAGAGTCAAATACATTCTACAAAGCTAATTGAAACAAATGAAAGTCAAACACATTCAAACAAAGCTGTTTGAATCAAATGAAAGTCAAATACATTCTACTAAGTTAATTGAATCAAATGAAAGTCAAACACATGCAAACAAAGCTAATTGAATCAAATGAGAGTCAAATACATTCAACAAAGCTAATTGAATCAAATGAAAGTCAAACACATTCAAACAAAGCTAATTGAATCAAATGAAAGTCAAGCACAGTCAAACAAAGCTATTTTAATCAAATGAAAGTCAAATACATTCTACAAACCTAATTGAATCAAATGAAAGTCAAACACATTTAAACAAAGCTATTTAAATCAAATGACAGTCAAATACATTCTACAAAGCTAATTGAATCAATTGAAAGTCAAACACATTCAAACAAAGCTATTTGAATCAAATGAAAGTCAAATACATTCTACAAAGCTAATTGAATCAAATGAAACTCAAACACATTCAAACAAAGCTATTTTAATTAAATGAATGTCAAATACATTCTACAAAGCTAATTGAATCAAATGAAAGTCAAACACATTCAAACAAAGCTATTTGAAGAAAATGAAAGGCAAATACATTCTACAAATCAAATTGAAACAAATGAAAATCAAACACAGTCAAACAAAGTTATTTGACTCAAATGAAAGTCAAATACATTCTACAAAGCTAATTGAATCAAATGAAAGTCAAACACATTCAAACAAAGCTATTTGAATCAAATGAAAGTCAAATACGATCTACAAAGCTAATTGTATCAAATGAAAGTCAAACGCAATCAAATAAAGCTATTTGAGTCAAATGAAAGTCAAACACATTCAAACAAAGTTGTTTAAATTAAATGAAAGTGAAATGTATTCTACAAAGCTAATTGAATCAAATGAAAGTGAAACGCATTCAAACAAAGCTATTTGAATCAAATGAGAGTCAAATACATTCTACAAAGCTAATTGAATCAAATGAAAGTCAAACACATGCAAACAAAGCTAATTCAATCAAATGAGAGTCAAATACATTCAACAAAGCTAATTGAATCAAATGAAAGTCAAACACATTAAAACAAAGCTAATTGAATCAAATGAAAGTCAAGCACAGTCAAACAAAGCTATTTTAATCAAATGAAAGTCAAATACATTCTACAAAGCTAATTGAATCAAATGAAAGTAAAACACATTCAAACAAAGCTAATTGAATCAAATAAAAGTAAAACACATTCAAACAAAGCTATTTGAATCAAATGAGAGTCAAATACATTAAAACAAAGCTAATTAAATCAAATAAAAGTCTAATACATTCTACAAAGCTAATTGAATTAAGTTAAAGTCAAACACATTCAAACAAAGCTAATTGAATCAAATGAAAGTCAAACACATTCAAACAAAGATTTCGAATCGAATGAAAGTCAAATACATTCTACAAAGCTAATTGAATCAAATGAAAGTCAAACACATTCAAATAAAGCTATTTGAATCAAATGAAAGTCAAATACATTCCACAAAGCTAATTGAATCAAATGAAAGTCAAACACATTCAAACAAAGCTATTTGAATCAAATGAAAGTCAAACACATTCAAACAAAGCTATTTTAATTAAATGAGAGTCAAATAAATTCAAACAAAACTAATTAAATCAAATAAAAGTAAAATACATTCTACAAAGCTAATTGAATCAAATGAAAGTCAAACACATTCAAACAAAGCCTTTTAAATCAAATGAAAGTCAAACACATTCAAACACATTCAAACAAAGCTAATTGAATTAAATGAAAGTCAAGCACATTCGAACAAAGCTATTTTAATGAAATGAAAGTCAAATACATTCTACAAACCTAATTGAATCAAATGAAAGTCAATTACATTCAAACAAAGCTATTTGAATCAAATGACAGTCAAATACATTTTACAAAGCTAATTGAATCAATTGAAAGTCAAACACATTCAAACAAAGCTATTTGAATCAAATGAAAGTCAAATACATTCTACAAAGCTAATTGAATCAAATGAAAGTCAAACACATTCAAACAAAGCTAATTGAATCAAATGAAAGTCAAACACATTTAAACAAAGCTATTTTAATTAAATGAATGTCAAATACATTCTACAAAGCTAATTGAATCAAATGAAAGTCAAACACCTTCAAACAAAGCTATTTGAAGAAAATGAAAGGCAAATACATTCTACCTAGCAAATTGAAACAAATGAAAATTAAACACTGTCAAACAAAGTTATTTGACTCAAATGAAAGTCAAATACATTCTACAAAGCTAATTGAATCAAATGAAAGTCAAACACATTCAAACAAAGCTATTTGAATCAAATGAAAGTCAAATACGTTCTACAAAGCTAATTGTATCAAATGAAAGTCAAATGCAATCAAATAAAGCTATTTGAGTCAAATGAAAGTCAAACACATTCAAACAAAGTTGTTTAAATTAAATGAAAGTGAAATGTATTCTACAAAGCTAATTGAATCAAATGAAAGTGAAACGCATTCAAACAAAGCTATTTGAATCAAATGAGAGTCAAATACATTCTACAAAGCTAATTGAATCAAATGAAAATAAAACACATGTAAACAAAGCTAATTGAATCAAATGAGAGTCAAATACATTCAACAAAGCTATATGAATCAAATGAAAGTCAAACACATTCAAACAAAGCTAATTGAATCAAATGAAAGTCAAGCACAGTCAAACAAAGCTATTTTAATCAAATGAAAGTCAAATACATTCTACAAAGCTAATTGAATCAAATGAAAGTAAAACACATTCAAACAAAGCTATTTGAATCAAATGAAAGTCAAACACATTCAAACAAAGCTATTTGAATCAAATGAGAGTCAAATACATTAAAACAAAGCTAATTAAATCAAATAAAAGTCTAATACATTCTACAAAGCTAATTGAATTAAGTTAAAGTCAAACACATTCAAACAAAGCTAATTGAATCAAATGAAAGTCAAACACATTCAAACAAAGATTTCGAATCGAATGAAAGTCAAATACATTCTACAAAGCTAATTGAATCAAATGAAAGTCAAACACATTCAAATAAAGCTATTTGAATCAAATGAAAGTCAAATACATTCCACAAAGCTAATTGAATCAAATGAAAGTTAAACACATTCAAAGAAAGCTATTTGAATCAAATGAGAGTCAAATAAATTCAAACAAAGCTAATTAAATAAAATAAAAGTAAAATAAATTCTACAAAGCTAATTGAATCAAATGAAAGTTAAACACATTCAAAAAAAGTCGTTTAAATCAAATGAAAGTCAAACAAATTCAAAAAAAGCTTTTTAATTTAAATGAAAGTCAAACACATTCAAACAAAGCTATATAAATCAAATGAAAGTGAAATGCATTCTACAAAGAAAATTTAATTAAATGAAATTCAAACACATTCAAACAAAGCTATTTGAATCAAATGAGAGTAAAATACATTCTACAAAGCTAGTTGAATCAATTGAAAGTCAAACACATTCAAACAAAGCTATTTGAATCAAATGAAAGTCAAATACATTCTACAAAGCTAATTGAATTAAATGAAAGTCAAACACATTCAAACAAAGCTATTTGAATCAAATGAGAGTCAAATACATTCTACAAAGCTAATTGAAACAAATGAAAGTCAAACACATTCAAACAAAGCTGTTTGAATCAAATGAAAGTCAAATACATTCTACTAAGTTAATCGAATCAAATGAAAGTCAAACACATGCAAACAAAGCTAATTGAATCAAATGAGAGTCAAATACATTCAACAAAGCTAATTGAATCAAATGAAAGTCAAACACATTCAAACAAAGCTAATTGAATCAAATGAAAGTCAAGCACAGTCAAACAAAGCTATTTTAATCAAATGAAAGTCAAATACATTCTACAAACCTAATTGAATCAAATGAAAGTCAAACACATTTAAACAAAGCTATTTAAATCAAATGACAGTCAAATACATTCTACAAAGCTAATTGAATCAATTGAAAGTCAAACACATTCAAACAAAGCTATTTGAATCAAATGAAAGTCAAATACATTCTACAAAGCTAATTGAATCAAATGAAACTCAAACACATTCAAACAAAGCTATTTTAATTAAATGAATGTCAAATACATTCTACAAAGCCAATTGAATCAAATGAAAGTCAAACACATTCAAACAAAGCTATTTGAAGAAAATGAAAGGCAAATACATTCTACAAATCAAATTGAAACAAATGAAAATCAAACACAGTCAAACAAAGTTATTTGACTCAAATGAAAGTCAAATACATTCTACAAAGCTAATTGAATCAAATGAAAGTCAAACACATTCAAACAAAGCTATTTGAATCAAATGAAAGTCAAATACGATCTACAAAGCTAATTGTATCAAATGAAAGTCAAACGCAATCAAATAAAGCTATTTGAGTCAAATGAAAGTCAAACACATTCAAACAAAGTTGTTTAAATTAAATGAAAGTGAAATGTATTCTACAAAGCTAATTGAATCAAATGAAAGTGAAACGCATTCAAACAAAGCTATTTGAATCAAATGAGAGTCAAATACATTCTACAAAGCTAATTGAATCAAATGAAAGTCAAACACATGCAAACAAAGCTAATTCAATCAAATGAGAGTCAAATACATTCAACAAAGCTAATTGAATCAAATGAAAGTCAAACACATTAAAACAAAGCTAATTGAATCAAATGAAAGTCAAGCACAGTCAAACAAAGCTATTTTAATCAAATGAAAGTCAAATACATTCTACAAAGCTAATTGAATCAAATGAAAGTAAAACACATTCAAACAAAGCTAATTGAATCAAATAAAAGTAAAACACATTCAAACAAAGCTATTTGAATCAAATGGAAGTCAAACACATTCAAACAACACTATTTGAATCAAATGAGAGTTAAATACATTAAAACAAAGCTAATTAAATCAAATAAAAGTCTAATACATTCTACAAAGCTAATTGAATTAAATTAATGTCAAACACATTCAAACAAAGCTAATTGAATAAAATGAAAGTCAAACACATTCAAACAAAGATTTCGAATCGAATGAAAGTCTAATACATTCTACAAAGCTAATTGAATCAAATGAAAGTCAAACACATTCAAATAAAGCTATTTGAATCAAATGAAAGTCATATACATTCTACAAAGCTTATTGAATCAAATGAAAGTTAAACACATTCAAACAAAGCTATTTTAATCAAATGAGAGTCAAATAAATTCAAACAAAGCTAATTAAATAAAATAAAAGTAAAATAAATTCTACAAAGCTAATTGAATCAAATGAAAGTCAAACACATTCAAAAAAAGTCTTTTAAATCAAATGAAAGTCAAACACATTCAAAAAAAGCTTTTTAATTTAAATGAAAGTCAAACACATTCAAACAAAGCTATATAAATCAAATGAAAGTGAAATGCATTCTACAAAGAAAATTGAATTAAATGAAATTCAAACACATTCAAACAAAGCTATTTGAATCAAATGACAGTAAAATACATTCTACAAAGCTCATTGAATCAATTGAAAGTCAAACACATTCAAACAAAGCTAATTAAATCAAATAAAAGTAAAATACATTCTACAAAGCTAATTGAATCAAATGAAAGTCAAACACATTCAAACAAAGCTTTTTAAATCAAATGAAAGTCAAACACATTGAAAACAAAGCTATTTGAATCAAATGAAAGTCAAACACATTCAAACAAAGCTATTTGAATCAAATGAGAGTCAAATACATTCTACAAAGCTAATTGAATCAAATGAAAGTCAAACACATGCAAACAAAGCTAATTCAATCAAATGAGAGTCAAATACATTCAACAAAGCTAATTGAATCAAATGAAAGTCAAACACATTAAAACAAAGCTAATTGAATCAAATGAAAGTCAAGCACAGTCAAACAAAGCTATTTTAATCAAATGAAAGTCAAATACATTCTACAAAGCTAATTGAATCAAATGAAAGTAAAACACATTCAAACAAAGCTATTTGAATCAAATGGAAGTCAAACACATTCAAACAATGCTATTTGAATCAAATGTGAGTCAAATACATTAAAACAAAGCTAATTAAATCAAATAAAAGTCTAATACATTCTACAAAGCTAATTGAATTAAATTAATGTCAAACACATTCAAACAAAGCTAATTGAATAAAATGAAAGTCAAACACATTTAAACAAAGATTTCGAATCGAATGAAAGTCTAATACATTCTACAAAGCTAATTGAATCAAATGAAAGTCAAACACATTCAAATAAAGCTATTTGAATCAAATGAAAGTCATATACATTCTACAAAGCTTATTGAATCAAATGAAAGTTAAACACATTCAAACAAAGCTATTTTAATCAAATGAGAGTCAAATAAATTCAAACAAAGCTAATTAAATAAAATAAAAGTAAAATAAATTCTACAAAGCTAATTGAATCAAATGAAAGTCAAACACATCCAAAAAAAGTCTTTTAAATCAAATGAAAGTCAAACACATTCAAAAAAAGCTTTTTAATTTAAATGAAAGTCAAACACATTCAAACAAAACTATATAAATCAAATGAAAGTGAAATGCATTCTACAAAGAAAATTGAATTAAATGAAATTCAAACACATTCAAACAAAGCTAATTGAATCAAATGACAGTAAAATACATTCTACAAAGCTCATTGAATCAATTGAAAGTCAAACACATTCAAACAAAGCTAATTAAATCAAATAAAAGTAAAATACATTCTACAAAGCTAATTGAATCAAATGAAAGTCAAACACATTCAAACAAAGCTTTTTAAATCAAATGAAAGTCAAACACATTGAAAACAAAGCTAATTGAATCAAATGAAAGTGAAACGCATTCAAACAAAGCTATTTGAATCAAATGAGAGTCAAATACATTCTACAAAGCTAATTGAATCAAATGAAAGTCAAACACATGCAAACAAAGCTAATTCAATCAAATGAGAGTCAAATACATTCAACAAAGCTAATTGAATCAAATGAAAGTCAAACACATTAAAACAAAGCTAATTGAATCAAATGAAAGTCAAGCACAGTCAAACAAAGCTATTTTAATCAAATGAAAGTCAAATACATTCTACAAAGCTAATTGAATCAAATGAAAGTAAAACACATTCAAACAAAGCTATTTGAATCAAATGGAAGTCAAACACATTCAAACAATGCTATTTGAATCAAATGTGAGTCAAATACATTAAAACAAAGCTAATTAAATCAAATAAAAGTCTAATACATTCTACAAAGCTAATTGAATTAAATTAATGTCAAACACATTCAAACAAAGCTAATTGAATAAAATGAAAGTCAAACACATTTAAACAAAGATTTCGAATCGAATGAAAGTCTAATACATTCTACAAAGCTAATTGAATCAAATGA
Organism: Chenopodium quinoa; assembly: GCF_001683475.1. Classification (NCBI taxonomy): domain Eukaryota; kingdom Viridiplantae; phylum Streptophyta; class Magnoliopsida; order Caryophyllales; family Amaranthaceae; genus Chenopodium; species Chenopodium quinoa. Next base: position 110,453 of record NW_018745127.1, read on the forward strand.
AAGTCAAACACATTCAAATAAAGCTATTTGAATCAAATGAAAGTCATATACATTCTACAAAGCTTATTGAATCAAATGAAAGTTAAACACATTCAAACAAAGCTATTTTAATCAAATGAGAGTCAAATAAATTCAAACAAAGCTAATTAAATAAAATAAAAGTAAAATAAATTCTACAAAGCTAATTGAATCAAATGAAAGTCAAACACATTCAAAAAAAGTCTTTTAAATCAAATGAAAGTCAAACACATTCAAAAAAAGCTTTTTAATTTAAATGAAAGTCAAACACATTCAAACAAAACTATATAAATCAAATGAAAGTGAAATGCATTCTACAAAGAAAATTGAATTAAATGAAATTCAAACACATTCAAACAAAGCTAATTGAATCAAATGACAGTAAAATACATTCTACAAAGCTCATTGAATCAATTGAAAGTCAAACACATTCAAACAAAGCTAATTAAATCAAATAAAAGTAAAATACATTCTACAAAGCTAATTGAATCAAATGAAAGTCAAACACATTCAAACAAAGCTTTTTAAATCAAATGAAAGTCAAACACATTGAAAACAAAGCTATTTGAATCAAATGAAAGTCAAACACATTCAAACAAAGCTATTTGAATCAAATGAGAGTCAAATACATTCTACAAAGCTAATTGAAACAAATGAAAGTCAAACACATTCAAACAAAGCTAATTGAATCAAATGAAAGTCAAATACATTCTACTAAGCTAATTGAATCAAATGAAAGTGAAACACATTCATACAAAGCTATTTGAATCAAATGACAGTCAAATACATTCTACAAAGCTAATTGTATCAAATGAAAGTCAAACACATTCAAACAAAGCTATTTGAATCAAATGAAAGTGAAATGCATTCTACAAAGCTATTTAAATCAAATGAGAGTCAAATACATTCAAACAAAGCTAATTAAATCAAATAAAAGTCAAATACGTTCTACAAAGCTAATTGTATCAAATGAAAGTCAAACACATTCAAACAAAGCTAATTGAATCAAATGAAAGTCAAGCACAGTCAAACAAAGCTATTTTAATCAAATGAAAGTCAAATACATTCTACAAACCTAATTTAATCAAATGAAAGTCAAACACATTTAAACAAAGCTATTTAAATCAAATGACAGTCAAATACATTCTACAAAGCTAATTGAATCAATTGAAAGTCAAACACATTCAAACAAAGCTATTTGAATCAAATGAAAGTCAAATACATTCTACAAAGCTAATTGAATCAAATGAAACTCAAACACATTCAAACAAAGCTATTTTAATTAAATGAATGTCAAATACATTCTACAAAGCTAATTGAATCAAATGAAAGTCAAACACATTCAAACAAAGCTATTTGAAGAAAATGAAAGGCAAATACATTCTACAAATCAAATTGAAACAAATGAAAATCAAACACAGTCAAACAAAGTTATTTGACTCAAATGAAAGTCAAATACATTCTACAAAGCTAATTGAATCAAATGAAAGTCAAACACATTCAAACAAAGCTATTTGAATCAAATGAAAGTCAAATACGATCTACAAAGCTAATTGTATCAAATGAAAGTCAAACGCAATCAAATAAAGCTATTTGAGTCAAATGAAAGTCAAACACATTCAAACAAAGTTGTTTAAATTAAATGAAAGTGAAATGTATTCTACAAAGCTAATTGAATCAAATGAAAGTGAAACGCATTCAAACAAAGCTATTTGAATCAAATGAGAGTCAAATACATTCTACAAAGCTAATTGAATCAAATGAAAGTCAAACACATGCAAACAAAGCTAATTCAATCAAATGAGAGTCAAATACATTCAACAAAGCTAATTGAATCAAATGAAAGTCAAACACATTAAAACAAAGCTAATTGAATCAAATGAAAGTCAAGCACAGTCAAACAAAGCTATTTTAATCAAATGAAAGTCAAATACATTCTACAAAGCTAATTGAATCAAATGAAAGTAAAACACATTCAAACAAAGCTATTTGAATCAAATGGAAGTCAAACACATTCAAACAATGCTATTTGAATCAAATGTGAGTCAAATACATTAAAACAAAGCTAATTAAATCAAATAAAAGTCTAATACATTCTACAAAGCTAATTGAATTAAATTAATGTCAAACACATTCAAACAAAGCTAATTGAATAAAATGAAAGTCAAACACATTTAAACAAAGATTTCGAATCGAATGAAAGTCTAATACATTCTACAAAGCTAATTGAATCAAATGAAAGTCAAACACATTCAAATAAAGCTATTTGAATCAAATGAAAGTCATATACATTCTACAAAGCTTATTGAATCAAATGAAAGTTAAACACATTCAAACAAAGCTATTTTAATCAAATGAGAGTCAAATAAATTCAAACAAAGCTAATTAAATAAAATAAAAGTAAAATAAATTCTACAAAGCTAATTGAATCAAATGAAAGTCAAACACATTCAAAAAAAGTCTTTTAAATCAAATGAAAGTCAAACACATTCAAAAAAAGCTTTTTAATTTAAATGAAAGTCAAACACATTCAAACAAAACTATATAAATCAAATGAAAGTGAAATGCATTCTACAAAGAAAATTGAATTAAATGAAATTCAAACACATTCAAACAAAGCTAATTGAATCAAATGACAGTAAAATACATTCTACAAAGCTCATTGAATCAATTGAAAGTCAAACACATTCAAAAAAAGCTAATTAAATCAAATAAAAGTAAAATACATTCTACAAAGCTAATTGAATCAAATGAAAGTCAAACACATTCAAACAAAGCTTTTTAAATCAAATGAAAGTCAAACACATTGAAAACAAAGCTATTTGAATCAAATGAAAGTCAAACACATTCAAACAAAGCTATTTGAATCAAATGAGAGTCAAATACATTCTACAAAGCTAATTGAAACAAATGAAAGTCAAACACATTCAAACAAAGCTAATTGAATCAACTGAAAGTCAAATACATTCTACTAAGCTAATTGAATCAAATGAAAGTGAAACACATTCATACAAAGCTATTTGAATCAAATGACAGTCAAATACATTCTACAAAGCTAATTGTATCAAATGAAAGTCAAACACATTCAAACAAAGCTATTTGAATCAAATGAAAGTGAAATGCATTCTACAAAGCTATTTAAATCAAATGAGAGTCAAATACATTCAAACAAAGCTAATTAAATCAAATAAAAGTCAAATACGTTCTACAAAGCTAATTGTATCAAATGAAAGTCAAACACATTCAAACAAAGCTAATTGAATCAAATGAAAGTCAAGCACAGTCAAACAAAGCTATTTTAATCAAATGAAAGTCAAATACATTCTACAAACCTAATTGAATCAAATGAAAGTCAAACACATTTAAACAAAGCTATTTAAATCAAATGACAGTCAAATACATTCTACAAAGCTAATTGAATCAATTGAAAGTCAAACACATTCAAACAAAGCTATTTGAATCAAATGAAAGTCAAATACATTCTACAAAGCTAATTGAATCAAATGAAACTCAAACACATTCAAACAAAGCTATTTTAATTAAATGAATGTCAAATACATTCTACAAAGCTAATTGAATCAAATGAAAGTCAAACACATTCAAACAAAGCTATTTGAAGAAAATGAAAGGCAAATACATTCTACAAATCAAATTGAAACAAATGAAAATCAAACACAGTCAAACAAAGTTATTTGACTCAAATGAAAGTCAAATACATTCTACAAAGCTAATTGAATCAAATGAAAGTCAAACACATTCAAACAAAGCTATTTGAATCAAATGAAAGTCAAATACGATCTACAAAGCTAATTGTATCAAATGAAAGTCAAACGCAATCAAATAAAGCTATTTGAGTCAAATGAAAGTCAAACACATTCAAACAAAGTTGTTTAAATTAAATGAAAGTGAAATGTATTCTACAAAGCTAATTGAATCAAATGAAAGTGAAACGCATTCAAACAAAGCTATTTGAATCAAATGAGAGTCAAATACATTCTACAAAGCTAATTGAATCAAATGAAAGTCAAACACATGCAAACAAAGCTAATTCAATCAAATGAGAGTCAAATACATTCAACAAAGCTAATTGAATCAAATGAAAGTCAAACACATTAAAACAAAGCTAATTGAATCAAATGAAAGTCAAGCACAGTCAAACAAAGCTATTTTAATCAAATGAAAGTCAAATACATTCTACAAAGCTAATTGAATCAAATGAAAGTAAAACACATTCAAACAAAGCTATTTGAATCAAATGGAAGTCAAACACATTCAAACAATGCTATTTGAATCAAATGTGAGTCAAATACATTAAAACAAAGCTAATTAAATCAAATAAAAGTCTAATACATTCTACAAAGCTAATTGAATTAAATTAATGTCAAACACATTCAAACAAAGCTAATTGAATAAAATGAAAGTCAAACACATTTAAACAAAGATTTCGAATCGAATGAAAGTCTAATACATTCTACAAAGCTAATTGAATCAAATGAAAGTCAAACACATTCAAATAAAGCTATTTGAATCAAATGAAAGTCATATACATTCTACAAAGCTTATTGAATCAAATGAAAGTTAAACACATTCAAACAAAGCTATTTTAATCAAATGAGAGTCAAATAAATTCAAACAAAGCTAATTAAATAAAATAAAAGTAAAATAAATTCTACAAAGCTAATTGAATCAAATGAAAGTCAAACACATTCAAAAAAAGTCTTTTAAATCAAATGAAAGTCAAACACATTCAAAAAAAGCTTTTTAATTTAAATGAAAGTCAAACACATTCAAACAAAACTATATAAATCAAATGAAAGTGAAATGCATTCTACAAAGAAAATTGAATTAAATGAAATTCAAACACATTCAAACAAAGCTAATTGAATCAAATGACAGTAAAATACATTCTACAAAGCTCATTGAATCAATTGAAAGTCAAACACATTCAAACAAAGCTAATTAAATCAAATAAAAGTAAAATACATTCTACAAAGCTAATTGAATCAAATGAAAGTCAAACACATTCAAACAAAGCTTTTTAAATCAAATGAAAGTCAAACACATTGAAAACAAAGCTATTTGAATCAAATGAAAGTCAAACACATTCAAACAAAGCTATTTGAATCAAATGAGAGTCAAATACATTCTACAAAGCTAATTGAAACAAATGAAAGTCAAACACATTCAAACAAAGCTAATTGAATCAAATGAAAGTCAAATACATTCTACTAAGCTAATTGAATCAAATGAAAGTCAAACACATTCATACAAAGCTATTTGAATCAAATGACAGTCAAATACATTCTACAAAGCTAATTGTATCAAATGAAAGTCAAACACATTCAAACAAAGCTATTTGAATCAAATGAAAGTGAAATGCATTCTACAAAGCTATTTAAATCAAATGAGAGTCAAATACATTCAAACAAAGCTAATTAAATCAAATAAAAGTCAAATACGTTCTACAAAGCTAATTGTATCAAATGAAAGTCAAACACATTCAAACAAAGCTAATTGAATCACCTGAAAGTTAAATACATTCAACAAAGCAAATTGAATCAAATGAAAGTCAAACACATTCAACTAAAGCTAATTGAATCAAATGAAAGTCAAACATATTCAAACAAAGCTATTTTAATCAAATGAATGTCAAATACGTTCAACAAAGCTAATTGTATCAAATGAAAGTCAAACACATTCAAATAAAGCTATTAAAATCAAATGAAAGTCAAACGCATTCAAACAAAGTTATTTAATCAAATGAAAGTGAAATGCATTCTACAAAGATAATTGAATCAAATGAAAGTTAAACGCATTCAAACAAAGCTATTTGAATCAAATGAGAGTCAAATACATTCTACAAAGCTAATTGAATCAAATGAAAGTCAAACACGTTCAAACAAAGCTAATTGAATCAAATGAGAGTTAAATTAATTCAACAAAGCTAATTGAATCAAATGAGAGTTAAATTAATTCAACAAAGCTAATTGAATCAAATAAAAGTCAAACACATTCAAACAAAGTTAATTGAATTAAATGAAAGTCAAGCACATTCGAACAAAGCTATTTTAATGAAATGAAAGTCAAATACATTCTACAAACCTAATTGAATTAAATGAAAGTCAAACACATTCAAACAAAGCTATTTGAATCAAATGACAGTCAAATACATTCTACAAAGCTAATTGAATCAATTGAAAGTCAAACACATTCAAACAAAGCTATTTGAATAAAATGAAAGTCAAATACATTCTACAAAGCTAATTGAATCAAATGAAAGTCAAACACATTTAAACAAAGCTAATTGAATCAAATGAAAGTCAAACACATTCAAACAAAGCTATTTTAATTAAATGAATGTCAAATACATTCTACAAAGCTAATTGAATCAAATGAAAGTCAAACACATTCAAACAAAGCTATTTGAAGAAAATGAAAGGCAAATACATTCTACCTAGCAAATTGAAACAAATGAAAATCAAACACAGTCAAACAAAGTTATTTGACTCAAATGAAAGTCAAATACATTCTACAAAGCTAATTGAATCAAATGAAAGTCAAACACGTTCAAACAAAGCTATTTGAATCAAATGAAAGTCAAACACATTCAAACAAAGCTATTTTAATTAAATGAGAGTCAAATAAATTCAAACAAAACTAATTAAATCAAATAAAAGTAAAATACATTCTACAAAGCTAATTGAATCAAATGAAAGTCAAACACATTCAAACAAAGCCTTTTAAATCAAATGAAAGTCAAACACATTCAAAACAAAGCTATTTGAATCAAATGAAAGTCAAACACATTCAAACAAAGCTATTTGAATCAAATGAGAGTCAAATACATTCTACAAAGCTAAATGAAACAAATATAAGTCAAACACATTCAAACAAAGCTATTTGAATCAAATGAAAGTCAAATACATTCTACTAAGCTAATTGAATCAAATGAAAGTCAAACACATTCATATAAAGCTATTTGAATCAAATGACAGTCAAATACATTCTACAAAGCTAATTGTATCAAATGAAAGTCAAACACATTCAAACAAAGCTATTTGAATCAAATGAAAGTGAAATGCATTATACAAAGCTATTTGAATCAAATGAGAGTCAAATACATTCAAACAAGCTAATTAAATCAAATAAAAGTCAAATACGTTCTACAAAGCTAATTGTATCAAATGAAAGTCAAACACATTCAAACAAAGCTAATTGAATCACCTGAAAGTTAAATACATTCAACAAAGCAAATTGAATCAAATGAAAGTCAAACACATTCAACTAAAGCTAATTGAATCAAATGAAAGTCAAACATATTCAAACAAAGCTATTTTAATCAAATGAATGTCAAATACGTTCAACAAAGCTAATTGTATCAAATGAAAGTCAAACACATTCAAATAAAGCTATTTGAATCAAATGAAAGTCAAACGCATTCAAACAAAGTTATTTAATCAAATGAAAGTGAAATGCATTCTACAAAGATAATTGAATCAAATGAAAGTTAAACGCATTCAAACAAAGCTATTTGAATCAAATGAGAGTCAAATACATTCTACAAAGCTAATTGAATCAAATGAAAGTCAAACACGTTCAAACAAAGCTAATTGAATCAAATGAGAGTTAAATTAATTCAACAAAGCTAATTAAATCAAATAAAAAGCAAACACATTCAAACAAAGCTAATTGAATTAAATGAAAGTCAAGCACATTCGAACAAAGCTATTTTAATGAAATGAAAGTCAAATACATTCTACAAACCTAATTGAATCAAATGAAAGTCAAACACATTCAAACAAAGCTATTTGAATCAAATGACAGTCAAATACATTCTACAAAGCTAATTGAATCAATTGAAAGTCAAACACATTCAAACAAAGCTATTTGAATCAAATGAAAGTCAAATACATTCTACAAAGCTAATTGAATCAAATGAAAGTCAAACACATTTAAACAAAGCTAATTGAATCAAATGAAAGTCAAACACATTCAAACAAAGCTATTTTAATTAAATGAATGTAAAATACATTCTACAAAGCTAATTGAATCAAATGAAAGTCAAACACATTCAAACAAAGCTATTTGAAGAAAATGAAATTCAAACACATTCAAACAAAGCTAATTGTATCAAATGAAAGTCAAACACATTCAAACAAAGCTAATTGAATCACCTGAAAGTTAAATACATTTAACTAAAGCTAATTGAATCAAATGAAAGTCAAACATATTCAAACAAAGCTATTTTAATCAAATGAATGTCAAATACGTTCAACAAAGCTAATTGTATCAAATGAAAGTCAAACACATTCAAATAAAGCTATTTGAGTCAAATGAAAGTCAAACACATTCAAACAAAGTTGTTTAAATTAAATGAAAGTGAAATGTATTCTACAAAGCTAATTGAATCAAATGAAAATGAAACGCATTCAAACAAAGCTATTTGAATCAAATGAGAGTCAAATACATTCTACAAAGCTAATTGAATCAAATGAAAGTCAAACACATGCAAACAAAGCTAATTAAATCAAATGAGAGTCAAATACATTCAACAAAGCTAATTGAATCAACTTAAAGTCAAACACATTCAAACAAAGCTAATTGAATCAAATGAGAGTAAAATACATTCTACAAAGCTAATTGAATCAATTGAAAGTCAAACACATTCAAACAAAGCTATTTGAATTAAATGAAAGTCAAATACATTCTACAAAGCTAATTGAATTAAATGAAAGTCAAACACATTCAAACAAAGCTATTTGAATCAAATGAGAGTCAAATACATTCTACAAAGCTAATTGAAACAAATGAAAGTCAAACACATTCAAACAAAGCTATTTGAATCAAATGAAAGTCAAATACATTCTACTAAGCTAATTAAATCAAATGAAAGTCAAACACATGCAAACAAAGCTAATTGAATCAAATGAGAGTCAAATACATTCAACAAAGCTAATTGAATCAAATGAAAGTCAAACACATTCAAACAACGCTAATTGAATCAAATGAAAGTCAAGCACAGTCAAACAAAGCTATTTTAATCAAATGAAAGTCAAATACATTCTACAAACCTAATTGAATCAAATTAAAGTCAAACACATTTAAACAAAGCTATTTAAATCAAATGACAGTCAAATACATTCTACAAAGCTAATTGAATCAATTGAATGTCAAACACATTCAAACAAAGCTATTTGAATCAAATGAAAGTCAAATACATTCTACAAAGCTAATTGAATCAAATGAAAGTCAAACACATTCAAACAAAGCTATTTTAATTAAATGAATGTCAAATACATTCTACAAAGCTAACTGAATCAAATGAAAGTCAAACACATTCAAACAAAGCTATTTGAAGAAAATGAAAGGCAAATACATTCTACAAATCAAATTGAAACAAATGAAAATCAAACACAGTCAAACAAAGTTATTTGAATCAAATGAAAGTCAAACACATTCAAACAAAGCTAACTGAATCAAATGAAAGTCAAACACATTCAAACAAATTTATTTTAATTAAATGAATGTCAAATACATTCTACAAAGCTATTTGAATCAAATGAAAGTCAAACACATTCAAACAAAGCTATTTGAAGAAAATGAAAGTCAAATACCTACAATGCAAATTGAAACAAATGAAAGTCAAACACAGTCAAACAAAGTTATTTGACTCAAATGAAAGTCAAATACATTCTACAAAGCTAATAGAATCAAATGAAAGTCAAATACATTCAAATAAAGCTATTTGAATGAAATGCAAGTCAAATACGTTCTACAAAGCTAATTGTATCAAATGAAAGTCAAACGCAATCAAATAAAGCTATTTGAGTCAAATGAAAGTCAAACACATTCAAACAAAGCTATTTGAATCAAATGAAAGTGAAATGTATTCTACAAAGTTAATTGAATCAAATGAAAGTGAAACGCATTCAAACAAAGCTATTTGAATCAAATGAGAGTCAAATACATTCTACAAAGCTAATTGAATCAAATGAAAGTCAAACACATGCAAACAAAGCTAATTGAATCAAGTGAGAGTCAAATACATTCAACAAAGCTAATTGAATCAAATGAAAGTCAAACACATTCAAACAAAGCTAATTGAATCAAATGAAAGTCAAGCACAGTGAAACAAAGCTATTTTAATCAAATGAAAGTCAAATACATTCTATAAAGCTAATTGAATCAAATGAAAGTAAAACACATTCAAACAAAGCTATTTGAAAAAATGGAAGTCAAACACATTCAAACAAAGCTATTTGAATCAAATGAGAGTCAAATACATTAAAACAAAGCTAATTAAATCAAATAAAAGTCTAATACATTCTACAAAGCTAATTGAATTAAATTAATGTCAAACACATTCAAACAAAGCTAATTGAATAAAATGAAAGTCAAACACATTCAAACAAAGATTTCGAATCGAATGAAAGTCTAATACATTCTACAAAGCTAATTGAATCAAATGAAAGTCAAACACATTCAAATAAAGCTATTTGAATCAAATGAAAGTCAAATACATTCTACAAAGCTTATTGAATCAAATGAAAGTTAAACACATTCAAACAAAGCTATTTTAATCAAATGAGAGTCAAATAAATTCAAACAAAGCTAATTAAATAAAATAAAAGTAAAATAAATTCTACATAGCTAATTGAATCAAATAAAAGTCAAACACATTCAAAAAAAAGTCTTTTAAATCAAATGAAAGTCAAACACATTCAAAAAAAGCTTATTAATTTAAATGAAAGTCAAACACATTCAAACAAAGCTATATAAATCAAATGAAAGTGAAATGCATTCTACAAAGAAAATTGAATTAAATGAAATTCAAACACATTCAAACAAAGCTATTTGAATAAAATGACAGTAAAATACATTCTACAAAGCTAATTGAATCAATTGAAAGTCAAACACATTCAAACAAAGCTATTTGAATCAAATGAAAGTCAAATACATTCTACAAAGCTAATTGAATTAAATGAAAGTCAAACACATTCAAACAAAGCTATTTGAATCAAATGAGAGTCAAATACATTCTACAAAGCTAATTGAAACAAATGAAAGTCAAACACATTCAAACAAAGCTATTTGAATCAAATGAAAGTCAAATACATTCTACTAAGCTAATTGAATCAAATGAAAGTCAAACACATTCAAACAAAGCTATTTGAATCAAATGACAGTCAAATACATTCTACAAAGCTAATTGTATCAAATGAAAGTCAAACACATTCAAATAAAGCTATTTGAATCAAATGAAAGTGAAATGCATTCTACAAAGCTATTTGAATCAAATGAGAGTCAAATACATTCAAACAAAGCTAATTAAATAAAATAAAAGTCAAATACATTCTACAAAGCTAATTGAATCAAATGAAAGTCAAACACATTCAAACAAAGCTAATTGAATCAACTGAAAGTCAAATACATTCTACAAAGCAAATATGATGTGATTTTTAGTCCGAAAACTAAGCCTCACAAAGATATGAATCTAACCTAATTCTATACAGAAAATTCACCAAGAATTAAGCAAGAAACTTAGATTAATTAATCAAGAATCCACCTAATTAATCAACCTAGGTGATTGTTTTAACTAAAACAAACAAAACAGCAAATTGGAATCCACCAATCAGGAATTTAAGTAATCCAACTTAAACAAAAGCAATAAGAAATATTATTATGAATGTATGATTAAACTTGTATATTATTCGAAGATTACAACCCTATATTTATAAACTCAATCAATTATCCTAATCCCACTTGAATTAGAATTCTAATCCCCTAACAAAAACCCACGGATTGCATAACTTAATCAAGTTTAGATAACTTTGATTTAGTTATTTAATCCTACTTAAACTCTAACTACTCTTAAGATAAAACTTGCCTATTTTATCCTAACTCAAGCTTGCACTCCAAGCTATTATTGACGCCTACTAGACTAAAACAATTCCTAATGCAATTAGAAATCCTAAGTGCTTAAACAAGAAAAACCCTTTCAAGTGAAAGGTAAAAACTTGTAAGCAAAAACCTAAGAAAGCTTTTAAAGAAACCTTAAAGAACTATCAAGAAGCTTCAAGAACTCCCAAGAACGCCACCATACAAAGCGTGGCTTTGTCTTGATGCCCCCGATAGTAAGTTTGACCTATTGAAGAAGCTTCCAAGTATAGATTCATGCTTTCTTGACTTTCTTGGAATAATTCTTCAACATGCTCATCGTTCACATTGATGCACGCATCATCCTCCCTTCTTCAAAAGAATTTGCCCTCAAATCTTCAATAGCACCATCTGGCAAATACTTCACCAAATCCCCAATATTAAATGTTGCGCTTACACCATATTCTCCCGGCAATTCAAGCTTATATGCATTCTCATTGATCTTCTCCATAATCTTGAACGGCCCCTCACTTCTTGGCATCAATTTATTCTTTCGTTTGTTAGGAAATCTCTCTTTTCTCAAGTGTAGCCACACCAAGTCGCCAACTTCAAAACTTTGTGGCTTTTTGTTCTTGTTAGCTCGTGCTTTGTAGAGTTCATTGACACGTTCAATCCTAGCTCTAACTTGTGCGTGTAGCTTTATCATGTACTTGATTTTAGTCTCGGCATCCTTATGAATCACTTCCCCTTTTGGAATTTCAATTAAATCAATGGGCATTTTTGGATTGACACCATAAACAACTTCGAATGGTGTGTGTTTTGTGGCATAAGTAGGTGATCTATTGTAAGCAAACTCGGCATGAGCAAGCTTAATATCCCAATCTTTTTGTGTTTTGCTCACTAGTCCACGTAAAAGCACACCAAGAGTTCGATTTGTTACCTCCGTTTGTCCGTCCGTTTGCGGGTGATATGATGTACTAAATAACAGCTTCGTTCCCACCAACTTCCATAGTGATTTCCAAAAGAAACTCATGAACTTTGTATCACGATCACTCACAATACTGTTCGGCAACCCATGTAGTCTCACCACTTCCTTGAAATACAATTCCGCCACTTTCATAGCATCGTCCACTTTGTGACAAGGTATGAAATGAGCCATCTTGGAAAATAGCTTTGAACCATGCATTTCGTCTAACAAATCATCAAGTCTAGGTATAGGAAATCTATACTTGATGGTTATGTTGTTCACACTCCTACTATCAATGCACATACGCCAACTCCCATCTTTTTTTGGAACTAACAATGTAGGCACGGCACATGGGCTCATACTCTCTTTCACGTAGCCTCTTTGCATCAATTCCTCTATTTGACGTTGCATTTCCTTTGTTTCTTCCGGATTACTTCTATATGCTGCCTTGTTAGGTAGTGGAGCTCCCGGAATAAGATCAATTTGATGTTCAATACCACGAATTGGTGGTAATCCCGGTGGTAATTCACTAGGAAAAAATCACAATACTCTTGCAATACTACTTCTAATTCCACGGGCCTCTTTTCTTGTTTACTTTCATTCACTTGCACATTGTTAGCCACCATAATATATACTATATTGTTGTTGTTGATCTCTTTCTCCAACTCCTTTTCCCCAATTAAATATGCACCTTTTGAACTAGGGTTAATTCTATGATCAACAAGTGGTTTTAATGCATATGATTTTTCCCCCTTTCCTTTTCGAATTATATACACATTTGTCCTACCATTAAACTTGACAAATCTATCATATTGCCATGGTCTACCCAATAAGATATGACAAGCATCCATAGGGCATACATCACATAAAACTTTATCATGATATTTGCCAATTGAAAAGGTGATTAGGGCTCGTTTCGTTACCTTCACGTCACTAGCATCATTGAGCCAATGTAGCTTGTAAGGTTTTGGGTGATCGGTTGTAGGCCACTCTAATTTGTTGATCAAAGTTGTAGACACCACATTTGTGCAACTTCCCGAGTCTATTATTACGTCACACAATCGATCTTCCACCTTGCACCTTGTTAAAAAGATTTTCTCTCTTTGATTCTCTTCAACGGGCATAGGTTTAGAGTGAAGAGCTCTCCTTAGAACCAAGCTCTTTCCTTGCGTTTCACCATCAACCTCTTCGGCACTACCCTCCTCTTCTTCAAAATCACGTTCTTTCTCGACCACAACCTCCATGTCACTATTTCCCTCGCACCTAGCTTTCTCTTCTTCCCATTCTTGAGCCGTCATAGTGCGTTTTGAGTAGCAATTGCTTGCTATGTGGCCAACACTCCCACATTTGAAACATTTTCTATCTTCGGTCACCTTCTTGCTAGCTTCGTTTCTGGGTTTGTTATCTTTAGCATACGGATTAGAAGAAGTCCCATCAAAGATAGGCTTGTCACTAGCCTTTGTGAACGTGCGTGTGAACGGTTTCACACTTGAGGTCTTCTTGGCCTTGAATTGTCTTTCAACCTTAATGGCCGCCTTGCATACTTCTTCAAACGAATAGTATTCGTGCAATTCAATCTTCTCTTGAACATTTTCGTTCAAACCTGCAATAAAACGTGCTATTTTGTGCCCTAGAATTTCTTCTAAATCACACAATAAACATAGTTTCTCAAACTCACACAAATAAGCCTCCACGGATTGATTTCCTTGCTTAAAAGTCTGCATCTTGAGATACACTTCTTGCACGTACTCATGGGGCACAAATTGACGCTTCATATATTTCTGCAATTGTGTCCAAGTAGTGATCTTGGATCGTCCCTCCTTGCGTCTCTTTTTCTTGAGATTATCATACCATAAACTCGCATAACCTGTGAGTTTTAATTCAGCAAGTTTGCACCTCTTTCGTTCATCATACTCCTTGTAATCAAAGAGTGTTTCGGCTCTTCTAACCCACTCAAAATATTTTTCGGGGTCTAGCATACTACCATTGAATTCCGGAAAATCTAACCTTATATTTCGGTCATCATCTTTGGCCTTGTTCTTCCGTCTATGCCTTCTAGGTTCATCACTCGAAGATGAATCTTTATGGCGTGATCTACTTGCTTTTCTCCTTTCATATTCGTCTTCACTTGAACTAGAAATTGCAACTGATTTGTTCTTCCTTGAAGATGAAGTTTTGTCACGTTCGTCAAGCCTAGCCAATACTTCTTGCAATTGTTGTGACAATCGCTCTATTTGACGATCCCTCCGCAAGTTATGCGCTTGATCAAGGTTCAAACCCCTTGGAATCCCTGGGATTTCTTCGTCACTCATTGCTCCTACACAAACCAGGTTTGTTTATGCAAAAATCTTGATTAAAAGATCAAATCTTGAAGGAATCTTGAAGCAAACAAAAACCGGACTCCCAACCACAACCCAGTGCAACAACACCAAACGTTTAAGGCTGTACAGAGTTCGTTGCTCAACCAAAAGCTACGAAATTTTATATGGTGATAGCTAGACGTTTTTAGAGACTAATGCAAAAAGAATCACTCAAAAATTCCCAGCCAAACGTTACCAGTTTATTTTCTACCGTAACTGTGCTCTGATACCAAGATGATGTGATTTTTAGTCCGAAAACTAAGCCTCACAAAGATATGAATCTAACCTAATTCTATACAGAAAATTCACCAAGAATTAAGCAAGAAACTTAGATTAATTAATCAAGAATCCACCTAATTAATCAACCTAGGTGATTGTTTTAACTAAAACAAACAAAACAGCAAATTGGAATCCACCAATCAGGAATTTAAGTAATCCAACTTAAACAAAAGCAATAAGAAATATTATTATGAATGTATGATTAAACTTGTATATTATTCGAAGATTACAACCCTATATTTATAAACTCAATCAATTATCCTAATCCCACTTGAATTAGAATTCTAATCCCCTAACAAAAACCCACGGATTGCATAACTTAATCAAGTTTAGATAACTTTGATTTAGTTATTTAATCCTACTTAAACTCTAACTACTCTTAAGATAAAACTTGCCTATTTTATCCTAACTCAAGCTTGCACTCCAAGCTATTATTGACGCCTACTAGACTAAAACAATTCCTAATGCAATTAGAAATCCTAAGTGCTTAAAACAAGAAAAACCCTTTCAAGTGAAAGGTAAAAACTTGTAAGCAAAAACCTAAGAAAGCTTTTAAAGAAACCTTAAAGAACTATCAAGAAGCTTCAAGAACTCCCAAGAACGCCACCATACAAAGCGTGGCTTTGTCTTGATGCCCCCGATAGTAAGTTTGACCTATTGAAGAAGCTTCCAAGTATAGATTCATGCTTTCTTGACTTTCTTGGAATAATTCTTCAACATGCTCATCGTTCACATTGATGCACGCATCAAAATAGAATCAAATGAAAGTCAAACACATTCAACTAAAGCTAATTGTATCAAATGAAAGTCAAACATATTCAAACAAAGCTATTTTAATCAAATGAATGTCAAATACGTTCAACAAAGCTAATTGTATCAAATGAAAGTCAAACACATTCAAATAAAGCTATTTTAATCAAATGAAAGTCAAACGCATTCAAACAAAGTTATTTAAATCAAATGAAAGTGAAATGCATTCTACAAAGATAATTGAAAAAAATGAAAGTTAAACGCATTCAAACAAAGCTATTTGAATCAAATGAGAGTCAAATACATTCTACAAAGCTAATTGAATCAAATGAAAGTTAAACACGTTCAAACAAAGCTAATTGAATCAAATGAAAGTCAAATTCATTCAACAAAGCTAATTGAATCAAATAAAAGTCAAACACATTCAAACAAAGCTAATTGAATCAAATGAAAGTCAAGCACATTCGAACAAAGCTATTTTAATGAACTGAAAGTCAAATACATTCTACAAACCTAATTGAATCAAATGAAAGTCAAACACATTCAAACAAAGCTATTTGAATCAAATGATAGTCCAATACATTCTACAAAGCTAATTGAATCAATTGAAAGTCAAACACATTCAAACAAAGCTATTTGAATAAAATGAAAGTCAAATACATTCTACAAAGCTAATTGAGTCAAATGAAAGTCAAACACATTCAAACAAAGCTAATTGAATCAAATAAAAGTCAAACACATTCAAACAAAGCTATTTTAATTAAATGAATGTCAAATACATTCTACAAAGCTAATTGAATCAAATGAAAGTCAAACACATTCAAACAAAGCTATTTGAAGAAAATGAAAGGCAAATACATTATACAAAGCAAATTGAAACAAATGAAAATCAAACAGAGTCAAACAAAGTTATTTGACTCAAATGAAAGTCAAATACATTCTACAAAACTAATTGAATCAAATGAAAGTCATACACATTCAAACAAAGCTATTTGAATCAAATGAAAGTCAAATACGTTCAAAAAAAGTTGTTTAAATTAAATGAAAGTGAAATGTATTCTACAAAGCTAATTGAATCAAATGAAAGTGAAACACATTCAAAACAAAGCTATTTGAATCAAATGAGAGTTAAAATACATTCAACAAAGCTAATTGAATCAATTGAAAGTCAAACACATTCAAACAAAGCTAATTGAATCAAATGAAAGTCAAGCAAAGTCAAAAAAAGCTATGTTAATCAAATGAAAGTCAAATACATTCTACAAAGCTAATTGAATCAAATGAAAGTAAAACACATTCAAACAAAGCTATTTGAATCAACTGAAAGTCAAACACATTCAAACAAAGCTATTTTGAAGAAAATGAAAGTCAAATACATTCTACAAAGCAAATTGAAACAAATGAAAGTCAAACACAGTCAAACAAAGTTATTTGACTCAAATGAAAGTCAAATACATTCTACAAAGCTGATTGAATCAAATGAAAGTCAAACACATTCAAACAAAGCTATTTGAATCAAATGAAAGTCAAATACGTTCTACAAAGCTAATTGTATCAAATGAAAGTCAAACGCAATCAAATAAAGCAATTTGAGTGAAATGTATTCTAAAAAGCAAACATTCAAACAAAGTTGTTTAAATTAAATGAAAGTGAAATGTATTCTACAAAGCTAATTGAATAAAATGAAAGTGAAACACATTCAAACAAAGCTATTTGAATCAAATGAGAGTCAAATACATTCTACAAAGCTAATTGAATCAAATGAAAGTCAAACACATTCAAACAAAGCTAATTGAATCAAATGAGAGTCAAATACATTCAACAAAGCTAATTGAATCAAATGAAAGTCAAACACATTCAAACAAAGCTAATTGAATCAAATGAAAGTCAAGCACATCAAACAAAGCTATCAATGAAAGTCAAATACATTCTACAAAGCTAATTGAATCAAAATGAAAGTAAAACACATTCAAACAAAGCTATTTAATTAAATGACAGTCAAATACATTCTACAAAGCTAATTGAATCAAATGAAGTCAAACACATTCAAACAAAGCTATTTGAATCAAATGAAAGTCAAACACATTTCAAACAAAGCTAATTGAATCAAATGAAAGTCAAATTCATTCAAAAATCTAATTGAATCAAAGTCAAACACATTCAAACAAAGCTAATTGAATCAAACGAAAGTCAAGCACATTCAACAAAGCTATTTTAATCAAATGAAAGTCAAATACATTCTACAAAGCTAATTGAATCAAATGAAAGTCAAACACATTCAAACAAAGCTATTTGAATCAAATGAAAGTCAAATACATTCTACAAAGCTAATTGAATCAAATGAAAGTCAAACACATTCAAATAAAAGCTATTTGAATCAAATGAGTCAAATACATTCTACAAAGCTAATTGAATCAAATGAAAGTCAAACACATTTTAAACAAAGCTAATTGAATCAAATGAAAGTCAAATTCATTCAAAAATCTAATTGAATCAAATAAAGTCAAACACATTCAATCAAAGCTAATTGAATCAAATGAAAGTCAAGCACATTCAAACAAGCTATTTTAATCAAATGAAAGCCAAATACATTCTACAAAGCTAATTGAATCAAATGAAAGTCAAACACATTCAAATAAATGAATTAAATGAAAGTCAACCACATTCAAACAAAGATTTCGAATCAAATGAAAGTCAAATACATTCAAATAAAGCTATTTGAATCAAATGAAAGTCAAATACATTTGCTAATTGAATCAAATGAAAGTCAAATACATTCAATAAAGCTATTTGAATCAAATAAAAGTCTAATACATTCTACAAAGCTAATTGAATCAAATGAAAGTCAAACACATTCAAATAAAGCTATTTGAATCAAATGAAAGTCAAATACATTCTACAAAGCTAATTGAATCAAATGAAAGTCAAACACATTCAAACAAAGCTATTTGAAAGCAAATGAGAGTCAAATAAATTCAAACAAAGCTAATTAAATAAAATAAAAGTAAAATACATTCTAAAAGCAATTGAATCAAATGAAAGTCAAACACATTCAAAGAAAGTCTTTTAAATCAAATGAAAGTCAAACACATTCAAAAAAAGCTTTTTAAATTTAAATGAAAGTCAAACACATTCAAACAAAGCTAAATAAATCAAATTAAAGTGAAATGCATTCTA